>NW_009259680.1:934552-935396 GCF_000687185.1 Egretta garzetta
ACAGCCGCCGCCCGAGCGCCGCGGGGCTCGTCGCAGCCCTCCTTCGCCGAAAACGCAGGCATCCAGCTAAAAAGGGGAGTGGAATCCATTTTACGCAGATCAGGCAAAGTGGCTCGCCCCGGCACACAGCGCAAGTCAGTCACAGAGAGGGGAAGACCCTAATTGCTAGACCTCCGCAAACGCTGTTAAAAGTCATACAGAGCCAATGTGGGGAGGGGTGCTTCCCCAAAAACACCCCTGAAGCAAAGCACCAGGTGGGCAGAGTGTAAAGGCTAATTGGGTGCCGCGCCTGTGCATCCCTAAACTCCCGGCCTCCCCAGACCCCGGCAAGGCCCTCGAGAGCAGAGAACAATGCTCCGACGTCAGCTTTGCTGCCGTGCGGTGGCTCTGCAATTCGGGAGAGATGGGAGTCGTTTCGTGCCGAGGGCATCACGTTCCCGTGGCCGCCGTCGCTGCTTGCCCTGGCGCCACGGTACGTCCCTCGGGAGGAGCCGGGCCGCGCATCACGCCCCCGCGCTAAGGGAATTTCCTGGGGGGGTTAGCCTGTCCTGGCGATGATGCAAAAAGGCGAGGCGAGCCCCCAGGCATCAAAGGCTGGACTAGCGAGCCATGCGTCATTCTCAACCGATTCTACCGATGCTTTTCTGCAGGGTTTTAAGCTTACCACCCCCCCCCATTTTGACATTTGTGAAGGACCATCTTCGGACAGCACTCGAGATGATGCCCAACCAGCACAGGAGATGCCACGTGCACGTGTGCACCCACACGTGTCATACCTAACGCAGCCCGAGGTGCCTGCGTGCTGGAGCTAGGTAACGCTTCCTCAACCCTTGAGCGTGCCGCC
>NW_009259680.1:935844-937543 GCF_000687185.1 Egretta garzetta
GCCGGCACCTCGCTCCCTGACGGCGAGGGGTTTGGGGGCGCCTCGTCACCTTGCGCAAGAGATGAGTGACGTCGCCACGGCAGGGGAGACGCTGTTTATTCCAGTAGCTCGGGAAGGGGTCAGGGGGAAGGTTTGTTCGCTCTCTTTTTGCGAGGGTAAGCTTGATTCTTTGGCTTGAGAAACTGGGGTAATTTGGGTTACAGATGGTTTCCAGATTTTTGTTTTTAATGATTGCTAACGGGTTTGGAGATCTGGGCCGCTGTGAACTTTTAATTATAGAAGCCTGCTTTTCTTAATTACTTTTTAATGGTGATTAAGGCTCTTTTAAACGTGGTCCACACACTGTCATAAGCTGTTCCGTGGTAATGGCTATTTTAAGATGGCGGATTTCATTAAAAATGTATTATTTGCTCTCTCCTTGTAGTAGTAATTTCTACTGCCGTCAGACTGTCGGAGAAAATGCTCCTGCATCAGCATCAAGTACTTAAGTCAGATTAGCTAATGTGGAACTGCACAGCTCAGCTGTGTAGTGCCATAGCTGGCCTTAGTGGCAGTTGAATTTGACAGAAAAATTCTTGGTTTCAGTTTCTGGAATACCTACATGGCAATCTCATTAGTCTCGTTAAATGTGTCTTCATTCATGTTGCTTTTAACTTTTCTGAGGGTAATTTGTTTGATAAACTCCTATGTCTTTAAATGTTACAGTTTTTTTTATTATACTCAGCTATGTAAACGTTAATTTTTTTAACCTAACAGAGTTACACTGATTTTTTTAAAAACTGGACATTTGCCTTAAAACCGGTAAAAACTGTGTTCCTTCCTCTATCTTTATCCTACGTTCAGTGCCTAAAATAATCTCCTCAAACTGCTTCTGACTAATGGTCCTTCAGTTTTTGCGGTTACAGATAAGAAAACTTGAATCCTGTGATTTAGTCATTTTCCTGTAATGAGTATTCAAGATTAAGTCCAGCGTTGGCTGTACCTGTGCCTTGCAGGGGAAGGAGGTCTATGATTACTGCGTCCAGTTCTGGGCTCCCCAGTTCAAGAAGGATGAGGAACTCCTAGAGAGAGTCCAGAGGAGGGCTACAAAGATGATTAGGGGACTGGAGCATCTCTCCTATGAGGAAAGGCTGAGGGAGCTGGTCTTGTTTAGCCTGAAGAAGAGAAGACTGAGAGGGAATCTCATAAACACTTACAAATATCTCAACGGTGGATGTCACAAGGACGGAGCCAGACTCTTCTCAGTGGTGCCCAGTGACAGGACAAGGGGCAATGGGTACAAACTGAAGCAGAAGAGGTTTTCAGTTGAGTATGAGAAAGTACTTTTTTTTCTTAGAGGGTGACAGAGCCCTGGAACAGGCTGCCCAGGGTGGTTGTGGAGTCGTCTTCTCTGGAGATATTCAAACCTCGCCTGGACGATGTCCTGTGCAACCTGCTCTAGGTGACCGTACTTTAGCAGGAGGGTTGGACTAGATGATCTCCCAAGGTCCCTTCCAGCCCCTGCCATTCTGTGATTATTAGTGTATCCCATTTTTATGGCATGTTTGTGAGGACTTCTTTTGTAGGATGCTACCTCTTAAAAATGAAGGTCTTTATTCTTAAGGTCGGGAGGATGTTAACTCTCTTCATTATTTGTAAACAAGTGAGAGACTTGAACTGCCAGTCTAGAAGCCGAATTGCGTGCCATACTTGTCTTCAG
>NW_009259680.1:937570-948303 GCF_000687185.1 Egretta garzetta
ATAAACAGTAACCTCTGCAATTTTCAGAAATTACCTTTATATGTTTAGATGTTTTTGAGGGATGCACAATTTTTCAGAACATGTTGGAAAATGCTGAAAAGTAAAGTTGCAAGAGCCACAACACAAGCTTGAAAGAACACAGAGGGTTTTGCAGGGTGCAGAAGAGAAGTCCAAAGTTAGCCGTTTACCTGTAGGTCCTGGTACCTAGCATGAGATCCCCATAAAAAATTCCTCCACTTCAAATTTGAAGAGGCAAGAACTATCCAGTTGCAGTGCTGTTAGTCAGCTTCCTTTTATGATGCATTTCTCATGGCATTTTGCCTTTTTAATTGCTTGGGGAACATCATTAGTATAGGTGGGAGTTTTATTTCTGGCAAACGTGTATCACAGAAATCCCTCGGCCACCTCTGCGGAAAGGTGAACGATTAAATGTGCCATAGCCAAGAACTCCTTTCTGGGCTGGAGTTGGTCTTTGCAGGTCAAGGGGCCTACACGTAATGAAATGGAAAAGTTCATAACATTATTCTGCCTTCTCTGGGAAAGATGCAGGATCTTATTCTCCAGGTCTATGGATTCGCTCTTTTTGTTTCAGTTTGGTTAGCATAATGTTCTTTTGTAGGCAAGGTTACAGAAATATCACTGCTTTTCTTCAGGAATGAAAAAAAAGTGTGAAAATTGTGATTAGGACATATATAGTTATATGTCTTATAATTATTGTATTATATTGCATGTACATATAGTACACTTATAATTAGTGTATGTCCTAAAGGTTTTTTTCTCTTCAGATGTCATGTATTTCTTTTTGATCTTGGTAAGTAAAGTAGGTAGTAGCAGGGAGGAAAAGAAGTATATGAAGCCTTTTGGTAAAGAAGGTTGGTATGTGTGTAAAGTGGTGTTATATATATGTGTGTGTGCTTATATATAGTGTATGTGCACATGTATAAATAAGTATGAAGATTGATGTAAAACAGTGTGAAATAGGATGGCTTGAGATTTTCTGCAGGGATCATGCTTATTTGGGTTATACAGTACTTTGTTCGGTTGGGGCTGTGGCTATGGCTGTGGCTTTCGTTCTTAAGGTTACAAATACTGGTAAGTATTTTCTACCAGCTCGGGAACGCAGTAGAGCACGTTTCTGCACTTTTCTCATACTCTGCCAAGGTTGTTTTCAGCCCCTTTTTGGAGGCTTCTAAATTTGGAGGTATGGACCACTGTGTAGTGAATTTAAACTTGCTGACAATGAGTGCTCGTTCCCAAAACTTCTTTTTGGGCACCTGCCGAGGTAGTTCATGGACCATCCAGGGATTTGCTACAAGGTTGAAAGATGCTACTTCATGCTCATCAGATATTTTTTTGATTCCTCATGTATGAGACTTTTCTACGAGCCTGATGGAGAAGGAATGTTGTAGGAATGCTTTTGTGGTGGAGAAGTCACTTCAGATCAATGACTCTGCAATCGATGTCAAATGATTAAACTGGGAAAACGACAAGTTTTGCAGAACATATCAATGATGTGTCTTCTAAATTACCATGGTCTAAAGAACACTTATTCCCAAACAAGGACTGCTTTCACTGAACTATAGCTGACTGATCTCTCTTCATGGGACTTTTATTTTTCTGTGCAGATTGGCTGATGAATTACACATGCCTTCCCTGCCAGAGATGATGTTTGGAGACAATATCCTAAGAATACAGCATGATCGTGGTTTTGGAATTGAGTTCAATGCAACAGATGCTTTAAAATGTGTCAATAATTGTCAAGGTATGATCAAAGTGGCTTGTGCAGAGGAGTGGCAAGAGAGCAGGTACAGTATTTTATCACCAGCGGGCAAGTACTGGTGTGTTGCATGTGAAACTGTCATAAAGTAGTTGAAAGAACAGACTGAACTCTGGAAGACCAGGTTGCACTTGGTTCTACCGTAGGTCCAGTGTGGGATCACAGAAGTCACTTAGCTTTTCTTTGCCATGATCATCCTCTCTGTTAAATTAAGTCAACTGTATTTTTTCAGTTATGTCTTGGCTTTCTTAAAATAAACTACACGCTTAACGTGGCTTAATGCTGTTTCTGTTTATTCAAACTTGTAGGGCCTCGAGCATTGCAAGATTGTATTGTGTGGCGTGTCAAAGTGCAAAATGCTGTATGTGTTAAAAATCTTAGCCTTAGGAACGTAGCAGGACAATTACCATGCATGAGAACTAATTATACTGCTTAGCATTTATCAAATTAGTTGCAGAGCACCTAGAAATAAAGCACAGAGAGAAATCAAAGCTGTCAGGAAAACTAAGGCACATAGCAGTGTTAATGATTGCTGTGTGTTATCAGCAGATTGCTTTCTGCCTACTTAAAGAAAAAATTATCTTTAAATACAAATTTTTCTACAACATTGAACTAAAATCTTTATTTTGACTCAGGACTGAGACAGTGTTAGCACAGGAATTCTGGTAACAGTTTTCTAATTTATTATGGAAAAGTTGTGAAAGAAGGAATACTGTATGATTACATCTCGACATCGCAATTGCAGCACAGACAATGGTGCTGTTTTTCTTCGAGAGTGTGGGAATCGTAATACATAATCTTATGCGAGGCTGTCATTTTTTAAGAATTGCTACAAAGCATGCTGTTTTTTCTTTCGCTTCTTGAGGAGTGAGACTGAGCACACTAAGGAAGTTGTCAAGCCATATGATTGGACCTACACAACAGACTACAAAGGAACATTGCTGGGAGATACTGCAACATTAAAGGTAACCATTTTCTCCTTGTTAAATGCTGATTGCATGTTGTTTCAGCCAAACAAACCCCACTTTTTTTAAGCTGTCATTTACCTTTCAGTAGGCTTCTGTAAAATCTTGCATGCTTCATAATTTCTGACTTGAAAGTATAGTTTGGGCTCTTCATGTCTCTCAGCATGTTATCCTAATCAAATCATGGCTTATTTTAATAAGTGGGTTTTTTTTAAAGCATTTTAGGTATATATAATGGGTGCCATTGTGTCCCTTAGTGAGGACTTAATCGGAGCGTAAAGCACACGGGAATCTTCAGCGCTTGCTGGATACCCCTCTGAAGCCCCGAGCTTCTCACATACAACAGAACTATCAACCGTGTAATTCTCTAGTACTTTTACTCTCTGTTGCTTGCCCATTTGTCTAAGCAGATAGTGTAGATCTGGCTGCTTTTGATGGCTTTATGTTTTTCTGCAACAGTAACTCCTCATATTTAAACTCACGGCCCTCCCTTGTCTTTATGTACTTTAAAATGACTGAAGTTCCCAGCTTCTCTTTATTGTATACAGATTGCTTGCTATTAAGTGATAACCTGTATCAATTCACTAGGATTGCATTAGTTAAAGACCACTTGAGTTGTTCTGGAATTAAAAGTGCAGCATAGAAATAAACAATGTCTTGTTGGCCCGTAGTCTTTAGGTAGTGAATGTGTATGAGTGTGTGTGGAGACCATGAGGTGGAAAACATAGAGGTACTTGATTTCCATGGAAAGACTGTATTACGGAAAGGCTTTATTTATCCTGTTCAGGTTTTGTAGTGGGCTAGAGACACTAAATGCATGGAATCTTGTTTGTAACCCAGAACTTCTCATTTGTATGTTAAACATGAGGCATCTTCAAATGTTTTGCAACGCAGAAAGTGAGCAGAATTGTTTACAGCCAAAACCCTGCTGAGCCTACACCCAGAAGGAAGTTTATTCAGAATTTTCCACTCTTGGTTTTTGCGTTGATTGATGTTTCCTCTTGGAAACTTTGGTTTTAATTTTAACTTTTTCTCTTAGAGATTTGGGATGTTTTAAGCTTAATGCCCTAAAAGCTTTTTCCTTTCTAAGACTAGCAATTGCAGGATTTAAAAGATCGGGGTGAACTTTATGTAGCTTGTCAACAAATTAATATGCTAACTGTTCTTAATCTTTTTCTTTAGGTTGTTCCTACAACAGAACACATAAATACAGAGAAATTGAAAGCCAGGGAACAAATTATGTTTTTTGAAGAAGTACTTCTGTTTGAAGATGAACTTCATGATCATGGAGTATCAAGTTTGAGTGTAAAAATAGTGAGTATGAAGAGGTGTCCACAAGACACTTGGTGATTGGTGACTCAGTTGGCTAATGGATGCAAAATGCAGACACTTTTTGCATGCTATTCCTTCTGAGATCTAAAGCGTAAAATGCAAAGTTCTTTATCCTTGCTCTTAGAAATATAATCTCACTGGAAACTATGTTGTCTTAAAATCTTACTGCCAGTTGCTTCAGGAAACAATCTTTTCCCTCTTTCTGCATCCTGCTTAAGAATCTTTTGAGAACGCTGTCTGCCCTGCTGTCCAATGATAGCTGTAGCATATCAACAGCCCAAATTTTGACTTTACTACTGAAAGCTCCTCGTACTGTCTTTCACTGTGAATATCTGATGTTGATGAGTGCATACTTAAAGTAAAACTTTAATATACTGAATGGAACACCTTTATTTTTGCAGAGAGTTATGCCTTCCAGCTTTTTTGTGCTGTTGAGGTTTTTCTTGCGAGTTGATGGGGTACTTATCAGGATGAATGATACAAGGCTTCATCATGAGGTAAACCCATATTCACCATCATGAATATTTTACAGACACTCCCTTGCCATGTTACTTTTAGAGAAGACCTGCTGGTATTCCTGTAATTTAATACCGATGTTTGGGGGCATAGAAGTTACCTGAACTGAACTTTCAAGTGTATTTTGTTATTGTGGTGGTGCTGAAGTACCGACCAAGTGCTGGATGCCATGAGGCTAGGTATTGTATGAGCAGAGAAGGCTAGTCCTCATGTGAAGTAATTATTTAAATATATTTGACAGATGCAGATTAGCGAGGAAGTACAAGAGGGAAAATAGTCAACAGTAAATGGTGTGATATTTTTCTTATCCTTGTCTCCAAGTAAAAGTTTTATGGCTTGTCTAATATATGACTGCAAGTTTTAACTTGCACACAACTGTCCATACTACATTGAGTTCTAGTATCTCACAAATAATATAGAATGTAACAGTTGTGGCTTGCTTATTCTGTCTAGCTGTATCCATACTGATGTAGGAGTTCTAGCTGAGTAAAGATTAACAAGCATATTCAGTCATAGAATTTTTTTTCATTCATGCACGCAGAAAGGCGATTTTTAGGAAACAAAACGTTGCTAAACATCTTTCTCTGTGAATTTGAACTTATGTTTTTGCTCCTAGTTGAAAATCTGTGGTCAACCAAATTCAAATGCTTACTATATTATATGTATTTAAAATGCTCATTTTGCACTGATGCTAGATGATAATTTTGTAATTAATTTTTGCCATTTTTTCCCATTAGGCTGACAAAGCCTACATGTTGCGAGAATATACATCCAGAGAAAGCAAAATATCAAGTTTAAAGGTATTGCATTTTTTTTAAATGGCTTTTTTTTTTCTGTTTGCTTTTTAAAATTGTTTTCTGGTCAGCATAGAAAATACTGTGTCTGTAAGTCGTTCTTTGTTACGTTTGGAGTTGATACAGAGGAAAAACCTTTCTGCTCATGCAACTTTCAAGGCAGATTTGCATTTGTAAATGTTCAGATCACATGACAAGATACGGAATTAGGTTACTTTTTTCTACTTTTGAGTTAACAAGATATTTTTATTATTAGTTTTTTCATAGAACCGTTCAGCCACAAAATCCATGTCCATGTCTCATGATGCTAAATTTCAGGGCTGGTTGTGTGCTTGCAAGTAGTATTAGGGGTTAAGATCTGCTTGGTAATAGACTCAATCAGTTTTTCTCACATAAGTTTAATAGCCCACCTTAAAACTCTAGTAATAGCTCAATAATTTGTGGTGCATTTGGAGTTGCAGGTGTTGATTTCTGTTCTTGACCCAACACCTGATCTTGAGTATTCTTGTTACTTTCCTTCTCCCTTGTTTTTCCTTCATCTGTGACTCATGTGTTACTACCCTTCTGGGGGAATATTTTTGTAAAATGCTTTTTTTTTTTTTTTTTTTTGGAGGAAAGGAGCACTTTATGATTTCTTAACAATATGTGATCCCTATAAACAGGACTAAATCCAGGCATGAGCGTTTTGATAGTTTCATGGTTTTTGAAATATGAATCAATGATCTAAGTTTTACTTCACCTCATGTTTAAAAATTACCATCTACGCTGTTAATTAATTTTTACTGCCCATTGTTATAGAAGGGAAATGCATATGGCTTTTCAGTTCCTTAGATCAGCTTGCGTAGGTAAAGCAAAGCTTTGCTTAGGTTTGAAATAACTGAAACAGCAGTATGATTCCTTATGTGTTAGGGGTAGCCAAAATACGGGCTGAATTTGAATAGCTCTGGATATACTTCTTAAAGAATGCTGTTGGGAAGTTCAAAGATAGTTTGCTCAGTATAGATTTTTTCTTTTTTTTTCCATCAAATATCTTGTATGTGGTAGAGTTAAGTTGTCTACAGGAATCTCCAGAGGAAGATATTGATTAACTTAATGAAACCACCGTACTTCTTCAAATATGAAATTAAAATCCAATGAGTTTTAGTATTTCATATAAATGTCTGTGGTGGACTTCATAAAACTAAGATACGTGTTGAGGCTTATCAATTATCAATAGCTAAATCTGAGCAAGTCCAGTGAATATATTGCCATGGCTTAAAGACATTAAGTGTGGGATCTGTTGTGGCCATCCTAGTCTCGTCTAGAACTAGAACCTCAAAAAGAATGTTTGTTACATTCAAGTGATAAATACATTTTTTAAAAGCATTGTAGCTGCTCATGAATGTCTCTTGACTTTCTTGTGCTTTTATAGTCTGCTGCTAAAAAACATCAAATACTTTTCCTTAGCCTTTTGATCCACCCAAGGAGTAAAAGACTGTATGTACATTTGAAATTATAAGATGAATTTTAATAATCATACCTGACTTCAGGTGTTTAAGTCAGGTAAATTACAGATTAATTGTCTGTAAAAGTTTGGTTTGGAATACCTTTCCCGCCCTTCATTCACTTTTTCATGTAAAATTTTTGCTTCTTAGCATGTTCCACCTTCCTTGTTCACGGAACCTAATGAGATCTCTCAGTATCTACCCATAAAGGAGACAATCTGTGAAAAACTAGAATTCCCAGAGAAGCTGGAGCCTAAACCAGAAGCATCACTGGAAACCATGTGTGTTAAGTCTAAATAAATGTGACTTTATATGGACTTGAAGTAGACTGGAGGTAATGTGATCATGTAACCATTGCCATGGGGGGCGGTTTCACTGCTAGTGGAATAAAGAATTTGGCTAATTTTTCTGTAGCCCTGAGGAAAAAAAAAAAAATTTCAAGCAGATTTTGCTAATGGTGTTTTTTGTTTGTGGTTTTTTTTTTTTTTTAACCTGTATCTGGAGTTAATGATAGACTGGTGGTGAGTGATAGTTTTCAACGGCATTGGAGAAAGACTGTCACGATTAAGAGTCTGGGTTCTGTTTAGTTCACTGGTTAGGCAGGCGTATTGTCTGGACCCTCCACCACAAACACTTCTATGAAGTTTTGGGTTTTTTTATTGCTGCTGCAGACACTAAGAGACTACTGGAGTCATAAAATAGGCATGATCTTATTTTTATTGAGAAATCATCCACAGTAAAAAAAAAAAAATAATTATTTTGAGCTGTCAGTCCTAAACTGTGTTTTGCTTGGCTGCCCCTACTGTGAGCTGATAACCAACTAAGTTACTTTTTGGAGTTTCTGATCCAGACTAATTTAAGAATATTCATTTAATCTGAGGATAGGCTTAAGAAGAAAAAAAAATTGTTTGACGCTATATAAAGGTAAAATTACCTTATTTGTGAGGCATTAACTCCAGAGCAGGAGAAAAACTGGAGGTTAACAGAGACACACACTGGCAAGTCTCCTCACAAATACTAGTTTAATCTGATGTCATCCAGATTCCTTGAGGCAGTTCTGGAGACTGTTAGTTCAGGTCCGTATGCTGCTACAGTCATGTACCATATTGGAAACGCATTGTACTGTATTGACCTGTTGGACATACTGGATGGTGCCTATGCATGACGGTTATACTGCCCTGACAGTCAAATTGCTAAACTGCAGAGTAGCTTAAGGCTGGGGAAGAGGAGGACATTTAGCCTCTAACCCCTGGAGGATGCTGGTATTTGCAGTTTTGAGAAACAAGATCCTATATAGCCTTAAAAGGGTGCTAACATGTATTCCAGATACATCATTTTGGTTTATTTTTAAAATTCTTTTAAGTTCTGATATTAATAGAAGTGTGATCACATGTATAGTCATGGTTTTAACTCAACGCTTTGTAGATTAAACTTCAAATATTTGTATTGCTTTTGGAAATCCTAAATTATGTTAATGGTTTGGCCTAAGAATGGGGGAGCTACACTGACTTGTCCAGGTTTACTGCTCGCACTCAATGAAGTGCAAGAAGCAAATGACTGTAGCGAAAAGCAGGCCTTGTGGTTTAAAGTGATGGCAGATAAGAACGTGTACACGTTCTGATGTCTTGGAGTTTTTATTTAAAAAATTTTCATATTCTACACTGCATGGCTTAACAGAACCAACCCACCTCAAAACCTGATATTTAACCAGGTCTTCTGAGAAATGATTTTCACTTAGAGAAGACCCTGAGGTTTTTAGAAAAAAGTCTGCTGCTGTCTAAGTGACTGTTTTCGTAATAAAAACAAACAGCACACTTTGTTTCACTTTTATTTGAGGCAGCCTGGTGTAATGAATTGATCATAAGGTGGAAAGGCAGGAACTAACTGCAGTTTTTCCTGTCCCCCTGATTTACTCTAACCACAGGGAAGTCACTTCTCTGTGCCTCAGTTCCTTGTATATAAAAATGAGAGATAATACATGCCTACCTCCCTGAGGGTCTGTGAGGATTACTTTGTAAGAAGTTGTAACAAGTTATTGATTAGAATATTTTTTTTTTTCCTGAATACACCTTCAGCCTTATCTTTGGAATCCTTTGGAAAGGATTACTGCAAAAAATCTTATGATCCGTAGGATAAAATGAGTGAAGAGAACTGAAATTAAACAGTCGCTGAAAGAAATTATTATCAGCTGGACATGATCTGGCTGAGTGAATTTATGCCTGCTTTGAAATAGAGGTGAGGTCCTTTATATTCCCCATTAGAGTCCTAAATTCTGTTGGCTTTTTTTCATCTTCCTGCACTTGCTTCCTAAAGATTTTAGTGTCAGGATGAAGAAGGGGCTGCAAATGAATGCAGTGTGGAAGTGATCAAAATCCATTTGGTACTAGATTATTATTATTTAGGTCCACTCCAGTGATAGAGGGATATGGGGAGAGAGTGAAAAGGAAGAGAACAACAAATCCCCATTTGTTGTTGTGAAGAGGTTTTGCTGGTAGAAGTAAATCACAGCACTTCTTTTACTCTAAGCATATATTATTTCACATACCTTAAAGGCTTATAAAAACACACTTTAAAGCTGGTAGTGACTGAGAGGAGAGCTGATGTAGTGCTAACATGAAAGAAACTGTATCTGCTTCGTTAATTAAAATTGTGAATTGGGTTTTGTCAGTGATGCTAACATTAAGCTCCGTTGGGCTAAAGTTTGGGGGGGAGGGAACCCACAGAACTGACACCTAGCATTGAAAAGGGTGCTCTGCATGTTTAACTTAGACTGTGTATTTTATCTCGTCCATCATACATACTAATTTGTGACCTGTTGATACAGTTGTCTTGAATGGACTTGAATCCTGACTATATAGATACATAATATCCATCTGTTTTGGGTGCTGTGCATTTAAGTGGAACACACGTGTTGGGGAAATCACAAGAACATGTTTAGGAAGTTACAGTTACTACAGAGTAAATCTTGGAGCGCTTTTCATCCATGGACTCTCTCATACCACACAGATTATCAAGAAGCAGCAGTATAAACTGGTGTACCGCAAGCTCTCTGGTACAAATTTTCCACAGAAAAGTACCACTTGGGGTACCTAATTTTAGGGGGAGGGAGCGGGGTGATTCTCCAGCTGTTTTGTGGCGAGTTTGACATGTGGCAGTTTATATTCTTTCTTGTATGTCGCTAAATAAAATGTACCAAACATTTTATAGTTCTGCTTTTATCTGAACAAAATAAACTGAAATAACTGCTCGCGATGCTGAATTTTGCATGCTAGTAAGATGTTGCATCCATGTGCCTTTGCCTGCCATCAGACCCACTCTGGCTGATGCAAAGAAGGCAAGATGTTTTCAGAACACGGTAGTGGGAGCAAAATGAAATCTGCTACTATTTCTGTAAGTGTCACTGTTACCGTTCAAAAGTTGTGGGAGGAGATAGGATACAACTAGGGAAGTAAAACTGGCAGCGGGTGCGGACTCTTACTTTCCGAAAGCCTGGAAAACAAGAGGGCAGGTCAGGCGCCAGCTATTGTATGCTCGGAAGAGTAAGAAATGCCTGACTCCCAGGGAAAGCGGGAGCGTTTGCTGTCTCTTAAAAAAAAAAAAAAACCAAAAAAAAAAACCAAAAACAAACCCACCAAAGCCTCTGACTTCCCGTGGAGATAATCGCTCTGCCATGTGAGCCTGGGACGGGGCGCTGGGCTGCTCTGTCTCGGTCTCGCTGCTGAGGAAGGTTTGCGGTGCTGGAGCTCGCGCTCCCGCTGCAGGAGGCTGCCACCGGACGGCGGGGGAGGCAGGCACGGGGCCAGCTACGCCATTCCCGGGACCTTGCTCCCCTCAGAGCCTCTCACCCGGCCCCCCGTGACGGCCT
>NW_009259680.1:949028-950588 GCF_000687185.1 Egretta garzetta
GGGCTGTCCCTCAGCATCACCCGCGCTTCCTACGGGTGACTGAGGCTCCGTTTGTGCTAGGGCACAGGTTGGCATCTTAAAGAGAAAGCTTCCACGCTCGGTATGGGGCGGCGTCTCTTCGCAAATAACTCCCGCTCTTATTTTTTGCCTTGTTTCTAGGTTATTGATGCAACTTCATTAGGTTGGGGCACCAGAGTGAAAGGCTTCGTTGCTTGTTTTGCAATAGGATGCCTGTGCTCGCTCTTGGTAAGGACTTTTTGCCAGATCTCTCGGATGTTTGAGTTTTGGGAGCCCCCATAATTATAGCCTTGGTATACACTGTTGCTTGATTATTTTTTTTTATTTTTTTTTTTTTTCAAGTCTCTGGGAAGACATCTGACTCAGTGCATTGCATCCAACTGGAACAAACTGTTAACAAGAATGCCAATAAACCCAATTTACTTTTGCATGTGATTCTGCAGTTTGGATTTAAGTTTTCCTAAAACTTTGTGTTGTGACATTTCTTGGATGCTTCTTTTGCAATTTAAAAACAATATTAACTTTTTCCTCTCTCTCTCTCTCTCTCTCTCTCTCTCTCTCTCTGTTCCTTTTTAGGGTAGTTGTCTGCTATGGGTACCAAAGAAAGGGCTGATGCTTTTTGCAGTGTTTTATACGTTGGGGAATATTGCATCTATTGGGAGGTAACAATCCTTATCTGTTAGTTCCCTAATAAAGATGAGAAACTAAAGCAGAATGATAGGTGAAGGTGCATAAGCAGTAGAAACTGTTGCATTTGTGTAAGAAGATTTGCTTATATAGATCACTCTTGTTGCTGAATTTTAGAGAACAGCATGTCCACAGTAGCGCCCTGAAATGGTACAGAATTTTTTTTATTTCATTTATCATTATTAGCAATGCATTCAAGGTAAAAGTTACTCATTAGTAAAGAAGAATCAAACTCATACTTTGAGCATTGCTTTTTTTTTTTTTTTAAATTTTGTTGGTTTTTTGCCCCCTCAAGATAAAAATAATTCTTTGCCTTTTTGCAATTGGTAATGTTCTGTGTGTTTCGTTGAATATATTTGGGGCAGTCTCTCTTGTCAGGGTGGGCCTGTTTGATAAGCCTCCTGCACAGCCCCACTGACTTTGTGAAAGACACAATCTTCTGTGACTGAGGAAACTTAACAAGATGTTAGAAAGCACAGTATAGCATAGTATAATAATGAGGCAGAATAATATAGTATAAGAGGCAGAAATATCACCCTAGATAAAACTCTTGCCTTATATAATTCAAGCAGTATCAATCACCAGGGCTCTAAATGAGGGCTGCAGATCTGGTAAGGGATCAGAGAATGGATCTAGGCCTGAAAACAGCCCTTTATGTAGAGGAATTGAGCTGGATTACCTGGCAATCCATGCAGAGCCTCTGCAGCTGCTGTTTTTGAAGAGCAGGTTAAAAAAGCATCTGACAAGAATGATCTAATTGAAGCTGACCTTGACCTATGCTTCTAGCTTGATAGTTCTGCTCTGCTTATGTTAATTGTAACCGAACAAGCATGAATAAAATTATAGAATAAATAC
>NW_009259680.1:950635-952345 GCF_000687185.1 Egretta garzetta
TTCTTTTGTTATGCAGCACTGATTACCATAACAACATATTGTACTGATGCCCCATCTGACAGCGGACGGTTTAACAAAATAACCCCCCTTTAATGAGGAATCTTACCTAATTTTGCTGTTTCCTTTCTACTTCTGCGTTCATCTTGTTGTACTTTTCACAGCACTCTTTTTCTTATGGGACCGATGAAACAACTGAAAAGGATGTTTGAGCCTACACGTTTGATTGCTACTGTTGTTATGCTAGTAAGTATCAAAGGAGTCTGTTTTAACTCCTGATAACCTATAAACAATTTCCATTGTAAAGTCCTTTCATATACATCAATCTAACTATGTCTCAAGATGTGTTTGTGGGTGGTTTTTTGGTTTGTTTTTTTTTCCTTAAAGCATCAAACATCCCGCACATCAGTTAGCAGAAAGCTATGTGTAGCACCAGAAAATCACCTTCCTGTTATGAAAGACTGATCTGAAGCCAGGTTGTTATGCTAAATGAGTATCAAGGGTCTGTGATTGGTATGTGGGAACCATGCACGTGCTTTTTTAGGGTGCTTTAGGTGACAACATCATATTTTCATGTTGCTTAAAAGATGAAAGATGGCAAACTAGTTTTTAAAAAATTGTACTGTGGAAGTTTAGACATTCTATTTTGCATATTTTTGTCTTTTTATATTCTATCTGATTTGCTTTAAAGAGCTGTGTAGGTATTTTTACCTTGATAAAAGCATCATTTCCTGACAAAGCAACTGGGGAATCTCCATGCCTTGGTCATCTTGCATTAAAAATACAGAGCTGGCTGATGGCTTCAGGTTTTGAAACTCGTATGACAGAATGAAACTGCAAATTCAGTGTTCAGCTGAAGTCAGCCCTTGGAATTATTTTTGTCTTCAGAAGATGGGAATTGTGGCTAGCCTTCTACTGGGGGGTATGGTATGTGAAAATTGCTGCTAAGTTTCAGACTTTCTTGTTTAAAGCGCACGTGCTTTTTGGTTTCTTCAACTTTCTCATTTTCTCTTGAAGAGTCTGAAACGTGGTTTAGTTTGCAGGAAACTGTCCTCCCATTTTCAGTGTGAATGTCATCAGAGCATTTGTTTGGCATCAGGGCTTCCTATTTTTTCTTTAAACATCCAGAGAGGCTGCAGGCAACTGACAGAGCTTGAGAAATGGAGTCTGTATGCTTGCAGATCAGCAGCAGGCAAGAAGCCTACTGCGTGGTGTGTTTGTTCTGTGTGTGTTTAGGATGCCTGGAGTAAGGAGAACTCTTGGAATGTTGTTCACTGGAAGAAAGCCAGTTGTTAGATGTAAGAAGTAGTGTTTACACCGATATGCAAATCACCACCTTAAAGTTAATGGAAAAAATACATTTAATGTCAGTAATCATGGTTGAGGTGAAGTGTATGATTTCTTTGGCAATGTGTGTGTTACTGTCTTGAATATGCAGTATGCAGTACTAAATATCTTTTTTTTTTTTTTACTCAAGCAGAAAAATGCTTGTTATAATCTCTAGTAGTACAATGGTACATGTGTATCAGAAGGCTGTTAGATGTTGGTGAAGGAAGATCAAGTATCAGCATCTGCCATAGCTAAATGAGCTGTTGTGTCTTAAATTGAAAATGAAAACTCGAACTAAAAAGAGGGTCCTGTTAAAGCTGAGGGTTAAAACAGAAAATAATCCAAAATGGCCTACTACCCTCAAGATTTTAACTGTAGTAAAGG
>NW_009259680.1:952409-986260 GCF_000687185.1 Egretta garzetta
GGAGGGGAGTGCCAGTTTGAGTGGCTCTGCTAGACTTTGTTAAACAGGACAGCTACTAAGCAATAGCTGAAAGTTCTTGAAGGTGTGTTGTAGTTTTAATTGGTAAGAATTAAGTAATGACATAGCTTGAACCCCATGGTAACCTTGAGAATCAACAGGAAATGTGGCATGGACAGAAGCAGGAAGACTAGAGTTGTAACTGAAAAGTCTTCTTACGCAAAAGAATGAAGTGTGGTGTATACCTATCACACCAAGAAGTGTGTGGGATGAAGTAAGAACCTGCTGATGTTGCAAAAGAGCTGTAGGAATCTCTTCCTCTTGTTCCTTTGCAGCCATAAAATTATTTTCTGGAGATATCAGGCTGATTTTTTTTCTCATTGCTTTAATTCACTTCAGAAATGTAATAGCAAGTGCATTTTAAGTAAGAGGAACTATTATGCAGGGTTGGCTGAAACTATGAAATGATGTAACCCATTTCTGTCTCTGTGAAGGAACCCATTATGGTGTTAAAATATCTATAAAAACTGGAGTAGTTTCTATGTTTAATAGAAAATGTTTGTTTTCTTCTAGTTGTGTCTCATACTAACACTGTGTTCTGCCTTCTGGGTGAGTACTTGAGTCCTATCTCTGTGTGTGTGTATATATATATGAGTAGAGTGTATTTTAAAAATAAGATGCTTACATTGTTGTCTCATTGCATGCTATGTTCCCCCCGGCCTGTTCTCTCTTCCTCCAGTGGCGTAAGCAAGGACTTGCGCTCCTTTTCTGCATCTTACAGTTTTTTGCCTTGGCATGGTAAGTGACTTCTTCCACACACACTCCATTGCACTGAACATCAGTTGCTGAATTGTGGGTGGATTTTGACCTTGGATGAGTTAGAGAGAAGGAGAATTTTTACCTCACCATTCCCCTAGATGCAAGACAGTGCATCAGTGAGGAGCTGGCTTGTTCCCCCTTCTTGGTCTCTATGTTGCTTACTGTCTGGTATTCCTCTTTTACACTCGCCTGAATTTGTCTTGCTAAAAGACCCAGATATGCCAATGAAATTAAGTGTCAGTGTTCTTTAAGTTAACATATGCTCTGTGTACTGTCACACAAGTAGTACAGAAACTGATAAAAACATTTAGCCAGGCCTCAAGACAAATCTTAGCTGCCTGTAGGTGTTGGAGCATGAAGAATATTGGGTGCGGGAGAACTGTGTTTAAAATGCGTCTATATGACGCCACCTGATTTTGTTTTTGCAACCTGGCTGGGCTAAGATGGCTTGCAAGGGTACTCATTCCTCCTGCTCACAAATGCAAAACTTCATTTTGGTTGTGTGTCTTGCATACCTGTTTAGAGCATCACAGGGGTTGTTGTTGTTTGTGACTGATAAAATCTGACATGAAGAGTAATTTTAAAAATCTTTCTTCTTAGGTACAGCATTTCCTTCATACCATTTGCAAGGTAAGCTTCCCTACTCCCTTACTTTTTGTCATCTTGAGGTTTAATGATACAGAAGATTAGTTCATAGCAGCATTGTAATGTATGGCTTTAGAAGTTTTTCCATGGTGGTGTTTAGGGGGAGGAAATATATGTAGTTAAATGTGAAAAAGAAACTAAGCCTCTTCTCTAGTTGGGAGAACAGAAATGTAACAAAATGAGAGGGCTTCCTATAAAAATATGTAAGTGTGCTGACCACATGCTAAACTTCAAGCTTGCCTTTGGAATGCCTAAATGTTGGTCCAAAATGCTACTTAACAAGTGTATTCTTCTGTGTACCTTTTCTCCTGTTCTCCCCCACGAGCACTGTTCTGTATTTGAGCATGCCTTCTCCAGTGCACCGCCTCAATACAGGATTACATTTCCATTGTAGTTGGGCAAGTGCATAGTAAGCAGACCTGCTCGTCTCTAATTCATTCATGTAGTCCTAAAAATTATGTAAGCACAATTAATAAATGGTCAGCTGATCTTTAAAATCCTCAGTGTTAGTGTGATAGCAGCATGGGATGAATCTCATCAAGCAGCATAACTGAGGTGACCCTCTGTTTTGTTTTTTGTTTTTTTTTTTTTTTTTTTTTTTTTTTCTCCTGCCTGTAGGGATGCTGTGAAGAAATGTATTTCCGTCTGTCTGTCCTAACAGGAATACTGGATGCTTCACAAAGTTCTAGGAAGTATAGTAGAACTATGTTAAGATCGCTGTGCATGTATTTTCCTACTTCTGTCTTAAACATGTGCCTTTCAGCTTGTTGTTAGAAGCTCCTTGTGTTAAATAGAGTGTATGCAATTGCTTGGTTTTGTAAGCAATGGTGTCTGTAGGACAGGGTGCTCGTGATCAAATGAAGTTCAGTCTGGCAGAAGACCTGGGCAGAAAATCTAGAATTTGTTGTGATAATTCTTATGTAAAATCATGTATTTGTTGGGTTTTGCAAAAGTAACCCAAGTAATACATGAAGTCTGTAAAATGGAGACCTTGACTCTGATGGGACTATGCCAGTCTACAGAATTTCTCTTTCAAGAAAAAGAAATTAGTTTCCAGCTGATTTCTTACTGACAACTTGGGTTTTTTAAATAGCCTTATGTCACTTAATCTTTGCACTGTTTGACTTGGATAATGGAATATTGGTATTCTTTCTTTTCCTACCTCTCCTGCAAATTGTAGGTCTATGAGACTTCTAAATACTTAATTCTAAATGAAAATACTGTTTTGGAGTAAGTATGAATTTTTTGCATCTTTAATGAAGTATTTAAGTTTCAGTTTAGACTAATGGTGTTTCATTAAAATACATGAAAGGGACGTTTTTCACCTGTTAAAACTTGTTCCCATGGGAAAAGCACTTGCAAAATAAGGTTAATAGAATTTTTTAGCTGCCAGGAACCAGAGTTCTTTGCTTTGCCTACAGCTAACAGCAATACACACAACGTAGGAACTTTGAAATTTTTCATGTGAAGGAAGGTGCTTCTATTCTCCCCCAGCGCAGGAGCAGTGTGAAGCTGAGGGCATGATAGTTAAGCAAAGAGAGAATTTATGTATGTCCTTTCTCAAAGGACAAACTCTGCTGATAAGATGGGAGTGTGCTATTGTTTAAGTAGTCTGGGCCGGAGAGAAGACATTTTCTTCTGAACTTGTAAATATGTTAAAACTCCCAACTTCCGTTTTTTGGGGGTTGTTTTGGTTTTGGTTTTTTTTTTTTTTTTGTAAATGGAATCAGTTTTTTTTACTCCTAAATCTCTTGCTTACACTAGTGAACTACTTCTGCTTTGAGGAGAAAGTACAATTTTCTCTTGCCTGTCTTAGCAAAGAAAGCCTGTCACAATCTAGCTGCCAGCTCAAAAAAAAATGCTGAACAGTTGGTATCCAAATTCCAAGGCCACTCTACATTCTCTTTATCTTCTGAGCTATGTATAATCATTTACTCCCAAACCACTTCAGTGGTCAGTTGTTTAATATCTGAGCACAGATTCCTGCTTCTGCTGTGTGAGATACTGTTTAACTGCTTTCACCTTTCCTCTTACCAAACTGTCTTGCTAGAGTCAGTGTCTATGGAGATGATTATCCAGTGGACTTTAGTATGAACTGAAGCCTCCCATCCTCCATCTACCAAGAGTTTGGTCATTTAACAGCATTGTGTTTACAGGGCAAGCATATCCATGACTTGTACCACAAAAATTTTAATGCAGGAAAAACCTAGATGTAGCTGGCAATAAAGTATAGGCCCACAGTGAAGGCAAATAATTCTATGGCTTCCACAAAGTTACTAGAAGCTGAGTTAATTCAATCTTATGCTTAAGTGTCCTTCTGATAACTTAGAAAGCATAGTACCATCCTGCTGTTAGGATCCTCTAAAAAAAAAAAATAAATTCCCTTTTGTGGATGGTATGAAAGGGAAATTTTAACAGGCTTTCTGAGGATTTCAGCTGGCTAGAGTTACTGTTACAAAGGCATTTGAATGGAAAATGCCACCTTGAAAACATGGCAGTGATGTTGGGATGAATCGGCTATACAGGATGATGTTCAAGTGCTATGTCTTGATGCTTTTTTCCCCCCACTAGGATTTGGAAGTTAGTGTTGAAATAACTAGGTTGACTATTGCTGTTCTTGGAAGGAAGAATTAGTTAAATGCCCAAGGGAGACTGGGAATTAAAGAATACTGATACTTCTTTTCACTGACTGATCTAAACCAAGTATCTAAGGTGATGTGTGTATCTTTTTTTTTTTTTTTTTTTTATCATGGAGTAGGTTCCAAACCTAACTTACATCTGTCAAAGGACCTGTGTTAGTCTTTTATTAGGTCTTTGGTAATGTTTACAGAATTCTTTTGTATAAGGGCAATCAAAATACAAGCCTAATTCCTTTTACATTCCAATATTTCTTTAGTTTTAACATCTCTGGGTGCTCCTGGAAAACGCTATGAGTATAGCCTACATTATTTCTCCTTCCCCTCTCCAGGAAAGTTATGTTAACTCGGATCATCATTCCAGGCTCATCAGCAGTCAACATAATGGAATTTGACTTCTGGGGTTCATTTTTTTTGAATAATTTAGATTAGAAGGAGTAAAAGCCTTTTGCTTATTCCTTGACTAGCTTATGCAGGATTGTGGTACCCTGACTCTCTAGCAGTTTCTCTAGAGGAACACTAGAATTGGGTATGCTGAATATTAGTTTTTTCAACTTGGATACTAGCTAACTGGAACCTTTTAGCAGACTGTTATGAGCACAACCACTTAGAATTAGGAAATTTAGGAAACTACCAATGGATAGTGAGTAAATATAAATGGATTTTCTTTTTTCTTCTCCACTCTCCTATACTTTTTAAAGCTTTAATTCCAGCTCCACAGCCTTTTATTCAGTAAGAGAGAAGAACAAACCTTCATTTCACTGCATAGCACATAAGGCTAAGCAATTATGCCCTTAAAGGAAGGGAACCCAAAGGGAGATGGCAAATCTATGGATCACCAGAGTGCCACTAGAGTTTATGTTGCCATTTGGTGTTGTATTCTGTTCCTGTGAAGGTCAGACAGTAGGAGAGAATCGCCATATTCTTGCCAATATGTGAAACATACTCAGGGTTTGTCACTTCATCTATGAGCAGTTTTGATTTAAAATAATTCTTCTCTATCAGAACAAAACTCTTCAGATTCTTACTTACAAGTAGTTGTGTTCAGGCTATTGCTGAGTTTGGCAGCAAAAGATTTCCACTTTTTTAAATTACTTTTATTTTATATGATTTTACATAATTGGGGAGTAAACATGTATGAATGTTCCCTCTTGACCCGTTTCAATCTGAATTAGATTATACCATTATACCATTTTTTTTTGTCATTAAAACTTTGTGTTAAGTTTTGGTATCATCAGCCTTGGTTATCCACTTGGCAGGAAGCATGGTGGGCATTTCTGAAGCTTTCTATCGTAATGTCCTTCAAGGCAGGAATGTTTGTTGTATGTGCTCTACTGCAAATAGAGACATGTTTGGTTTAAATCACAAAGCTCCTTCCTTCCCAAAGTCCTTGCTCAGTTGCCTACAGCACTTACCTCAAGGCTGACTTTCCTAAAGAAACTGGTATGATGTTGGATGCCCATCTCAGTAGGATTTGGTGTTCTACCAGAAAGTGCTTTTTGCCCAGGCGCACTATTATTCAACTTGCCTATCCACTGGTTTTACTTCTTGTAGTACAGATAACATACCTTAACCAAGCAGCCTTAGCATACAGTTGTAGCATGAAATGTGCATATCTGGGATCAGCTGACTTTCCAGATATAGTAGAAATAGAAGTGGGGAGGGTGGTAGTCATCTGTTCCCAAAGTACTGAGATTTGATACATTAAAATGTGGGATTTTTTTTTTCATTACTTCAAAGCTTTGCTCTGTTTTGTGTGATGACTGTGAATATTGGTACTATCCAAGATGGTTCTACAGTGATGAGCTGAACAATTTCAACTTGTTTAGTATTTCCAGTAATAAGATTGTTCATCAGCTGTTACAAAAACCAAGGAAGAAATTTCTGCACCAAGTCAAAATTCTTTTAAGAAACTGTTTTTTTAAAATAGCAAGTGTGCTAGGCTTTGTGTGAATATTTACTATGCAAGTTTGGGGGATGATGGAGACTCTGCTGTGGGATGGCTTCCAGCTAGGTGCAGGATGATAGGCTTGGATGCATTGTAACTTGTGGGTAGATTGCAGCTGGCATGCAATGCATTTGGAGGCTCGTGGCACTGTTGCTTACGTGCAGTCTGGAACTTGTGTTCTGGGAACTGCCTTGTGGAGCAGTGTGGGCACTTGAAGCTCACCCCTTTTTTGCTGCATGCTAAGAGTTTGAAAGAGTCTCTGAGTTTCTGAGAACAGTTCTTGCTTAGTTTTGGTACTTAATCGTGTTAATGGAAGTAAGATCACTGTTGCTATTGTAGACTTCAAAACCAAGGAGGAGGAGGATGACGTTTAACCAAACAATTGTCTTAAATACCGATGTTTACAACCATAGCAAATACTGACCACACAGGACAGAAAGCACAGAAATGGTATATTTTCTTAAAACCACGTGCCTCACTGTAATGTGATAACACTATATTTTTTTTAACAGCTGTGGAATTGTTTTGTACAATAAAAACCAAACTCTCAAATTCTCCACAATGTTTTATACTGTTACTGATTCTGTTTGCTGTTGTGCTTTTTCTATGTATTTACACTGTTTGATTTCTATGTTGATAAACATCTTTTTTCCTAACTTACAACTTCATCTGTAATGAAGTGAAATCTTTACTTACAAGTGCTGGGGTTTTTTCCTTCAATAAAGTTGTCATTGCATTAAATGAATTGCTCTTATTGATTAATATGGAATATTTAATGATGCTGATTATCCAGATGATGCTGGAATTGCTGTGGGTTGGTTTTTTTGGTTTGTTTGGTTTTTTTTTTTAAAAGTGATTGTGTCATCCTCACTTCCTTTGCTGTGTACACAACATGTAATGCTGAGGGGAGTTTCTGTGTCACCACTGCTGTGCAGCTGCTTTACCCAGCATACGTCTAGCTCAAATGCTCATTGGCATAGCTGCATGCACCTAGACAACTGATTGGCACAACTGGAGTTGTTAAGGTGGGGATGATATTTTTATTACTACTTATGTATTTATTTACCTCAGGAGTCAACCTAGATATGCCAGCAAACTATTGGCTTAGTCCATGGTACAGAGCAAATACTTGCTGATTTGCTATTCTGTCAGCAAAGACTAGAGTTATGAAACAGCATGCCGCTGGCTTTTCATTGTGGAATAAAGACACGCTGAATGCTGATGTGCACTGGAAGTAAAAAGCCAATGTTTTATGAATATGTGTTGAAAATAGAGTTAGAGGCAATGATTTTAACTTTTTTGTGGTTTTTTTTTTTTTTTTCCAAACTTTCAGAAAGCAATCCATCATGCCTAATATGCATCCAAACACTTGTTGTGGTTTAGTATTCCTTGGCAGTGTATGGGGCTCTGCCTGGGCTGTTCAGAATGCATTAAACTTTCTTCTGATTGATAGGGCAAACCAAAGCAGTTGCATTTTTTTGCAGGGGTGGTGGTGAGATTTGTCTGCTGTGGGAGACTGTTAAATTTTCAGTTACACTTTTTTTTTTTTTTTTTAAATCTCCTAAGCAAGCTCTGTCTCAAAGCTGACTAAACTGAAACTTCTGTCCCACAGAAAACTCCAAAGTTTTGTTTGAAATAGAAGCAGCAGCCTGTCTTCCTGTTACATAGAAACCTAGGGGTCTGTATCTTATCTTTTTGAAACAGTTAGAGCTTCCCAGGACTGTCAGGAGGGCTTGATATATCTATTTCCTATCAAGATAGCTATGACTCTGAGTCCTAAAAGGGCAATAAATCTTTTACATATTTAATAGCTTATAGCTGTTTTGCTTGCCAAGTTCAACCTTCTGCATAACAACAAAGCTGTTGAACTTTGCCACATTGTTCTCATGCTGAGGTCTTAATACCTGAATGACTTTTTAAAAGTAAATCAAGTCTTCATTTGAAATCTCTAAATAACAAACAAATGATCAGCTGCCCTCTAGGGAAAGTGTATTCTGTAGATGACTTTGCTCCTTAGAAATGCTCTGAAAGGGCTTACCAGTTGTGCTACAGCATCTAGTCCCCTGAATCCCATTTGTAAATACTGGGGCAGAGTCATCAGCACCACATTCAAAGACTTTTGGAAGGCTGCCATGCTTGTGTCTGCCCCTTTCCCTTCTCCTTCCACAAGGTTTGATTTGTAAGAGAGGATATTTCATGGATGTAGGAAGTTTAAAGTTGAGGTGTGATTTTATTTTTATTTTTTATTTCCTTCCCTTACTTGTACCTTTCCTATTGAGCTCAGTCTTGGTTGCAGTGTCAGTGGGGCTACAGGCTTGTAACTGGCCAGCCATGAAGAGCTGGAGGTGCCTAAAGGGAACAAAATCCTCCATGTTCTCATTTTTCTGAGGAAAGCTTCTGATGAGTTAGGTGGAATAGTGTATCTAAGCTGCCAATCCTTGGGATTGATATTTTAAGTCAGCCTATCCGAAACCCTTTCTAGTTTTTCTTGTGGTTCCCTTGTGGCATCTCTAAAAGAGGTTATTCCTGAGAGTCTGTGCTTTAAAAGCTCTGCCTAAGCAAGTGTGGAGTAACACTGGCATAGTGGGAAAATGGTGCATTGAAAGCATCAGCTGGCCAACATGATTTCATTGCAGCTCTGAAGGCGTGTCACTTCCAAAAAGTGACAAAATGTGCAAACAAACTATTTTATCATGGGCGTGTACTCCTGTGTTTTCTAGTGCTGTGTAACAGGATGTATCGGGCTCACCACTTTTGAGACAATCAAATGCTTCAACCGAGTTATACCTGCAACTTAACTCTCATAGTTAACGAAAAGGTTTAACCTACACATCCAAGTAAAAAGTGCATGTTTGATTTCCCTAATATAAACACTGAACCTATTACTTTTGCTCTGAGTTGTAAATAGAATTTGGAATCTCTTAAGTTCTTTATTATCTTCTGATCTTAAAAATGGAGACAGTAATAGTTTCTTGCTCTAGGTGCTAATCCATGTCTGGAGACACTGAAGATCTTCAAGTAGGAGAAACAAATTAGGGAAAATTATAAATATTGTTTAAAACAAGTTCACATTTATCACCAGCCTGACTACATCAGGATTTTTTTTTTTTTTTTTTTTTTTTTTTAAAAGAAGAAAGGTTGCTCTGGAAAGCCTCCTGTGCTTTCTGGGCTCAGAATTAATCTCAGTTATACCCTCAATTATAACACCAGGCAGGGAGGTACTACTTGAGCAAGCTGCCTGCCTCGCTGCTAAAAACATACCTGGTGGCAGTTATTGAAAGTGTCCCCTCGCCCCCCCTACGTTAATGAAAAGGCTAATCTTCTCTAAGTCTCTTCTAACCTAGCAATCTCTTAAGGGGCTGGATCTGTGATTAAAAAGCAGAGGGAAGGCAGCTGTCTTTTTATCCCCTCTTAATTATTCCTTGGTAGTTGATAGGTGTTGATTTCCTGGGAGCATCATGGTGAGAGAGGTTACGTTTCCCTGTGTTGTTGGGACTAAATGTTCAGAGGGGGGCTAGTTGTTTGAATGGTTCAGTGGGAGCTTTGGAGGTGGAAAGAGGGAGTCTTGTTCTCTGCTATTTCATCTGATCATGAAGGGCTGCCTTTTATTTGGAAACATGCACCCAAAGGCCAAAAAACAGCTATCCAATGTCAAGGCAAGGAAGGCCTCTAATTACCTCTTTCCTTTTTTTCTTTTTTCTTTCTGCTGTACCTCACCAGCTGGTGACCAGGAGGGTTTTAGAATGAGTTTAATTAGAAAGCCAAAAATAACACCTTGCTTTTTCCTGCTCTAACTTGGTGAATAAAGTCTAATAAGTGTTGCAGGATTATTCTTTCACTGCTCTACCCCATTCTCATAGCTTCATTTAAAAATATAAATCACTAAATTCTTACTAGTAAATCCTGGACATGGCTGGAGATGACTGAGTGTTGTACTTGTGTTTTTAACTAGTGGGGTTGCTTCTGACTAGTGCCTGGCTCTCCCAGCTGGGTTTCAGAGGAAATTTACAGCATTGCAGGTTTTGTATGAGCATTTTCTGCTCCCTCTGACGCCTCTACCGATTTGCTTGTTTAATTAAACGGGAGACAAGTGCAAGAGGGGTAATAGTCTCCTGTCCTTCGGCCCTGCTCTTTCCCACTTGCAGTGGCAATGATTGTCAGTCACCTTGTTACTGTGTTAACTCTGTAAGCACATCTACCTTTTCTTTAAATGTCAGGTTCAGGAAGATTTGACTGGAAATAACCCACCTGACATCTGAGTAATGGGTTATTCTCAGTGCCCCAGCAATGCCTATGTCCAGTGACACTGATCTGTTTGTGCCTTAGTTTCAGCAGCTGTAGACTTGGAAAAATTGATCTTGCAAGAAAGTAGAAGAAAGAAGGGATGTTGGGGAAGTATTCAGAGCCATTGTTTAGGTGAACAGAGGGACATGAGATTAGAGGATGTCTCTTACTTCTCCTAAACCAGGCTAAATATTCAAACTAAGGATTTCCACCCTTAATATTTTTTTAAATGAAAAGCCAACAATAAGCAAATAACTTTGACTATTAATCTGTTTGGTTTCTCTTCTGCAGCCCTTTCCCATGGCAGCTGTGTGGAACAGAGACAATGTATGATGTGAGGAAGCTTGATGTGTAGGATGGGAGTCATATGGATCTGGATGTGTATTTTAAAGTAAAATCTCAGGCCCAAGCATGTTCAGCTGATCATTTGCTTGCACCCGTGCAAATTTGTTATTTCTTTGGCTCATTCTCCTGTGTTGGAAGGATGTGTCTGTGGTGAGCTGTGCCTTCTAGATCTGTTGCTACGTACATCACAAATTGCTCTTAGTCTGAACTCTTACAGCTGAAATACCCTTCCCCACACTGAAAATAATAATTGGGCTATTCCCACTAGCCAACCACAGGTAACTACTCTCATTTTGGAAAATGTTGTGGTTGCAGGCATCCTGGGCTATGATAACATAGTTACAAAATCAAAATTCAAACTGTATGAAAGTCAGGTCAAATCTAAGAGGTTAGATTTGTGTTTTGGTTTTGGTTTTTTTTCCCCCCCTCTGAGAGACGAGACTTTTAAGCATCAGGCACCTTATGTGAGTGATAACCATAAGCGCCCAAGTGTAAGTTACTTCTAGTATCTGAAAATGCGTTTTGTTATTGTGCAGGATGCAGATTTTAATATGATACTCCAAAGCAAATGCCTTTGTGCTTTTCCTTTCCTAGCTGTAAAAAATCCAGTCTTATTGATAAAAAACTTCCTTCCCAGCCTGTTACTGGAATGAGTCCATTGTCCATTCCTTCCATATATTCTTCCTTCTTCACAGCCCTGTCCCAGGAGTGCTTTGGGCAAGCAATGCACTCAGAGCAGGGTCTCCTTTTCTTTAGCTTTGTGGCTGCCTCCATTTCCAATCCATCTTTGCCAAGCATGTTCTTTATCTCTATCAAATCACCAGTGTCTGCTGGTGAGGCAGCATTTTGCTTCCTCCTTTTGAAACCCTTCCACCAATGTGAATGGTTCTTGCTTTTGTGCATGCTTTTGATTTCCTTTAAGCTCTAAGCACCTTGAGGAAGGCAGACTGGATCTGATTTTTCAGAGGCTCTAATCTAGTATCACTCCACTTGAAGCCTGTGGGAGAGATGGGCAGTCAGTACTTCTGAAAACCAAGTGCTCCCCTTTTTACTTGTCTATAGGAAGAACCGTGTGTAACTACTGAAATATTACTACTTTTATGAGCTATTGTCTCTTTACTTGCCTCAACTTTGAATGTCCTGATTTATGAGCAACTAAATATAAAATAAGCTGTGTGGAAATAAGGCTTCCACTAAAGAAAAAAAAAATAATCCCCAAATAACACAGATGTATTTGTTTTAGAGCTGTCTGAAAAACTGAAGTTGTTGAACTTCAACCAGCTCTGATTTCTATGTTTATTTACATTTATAATATAATGAAACTAAAAACAGTCTCACATAGTCTCCTATGCATTTGCTATGCCATTTGATCACATGTAGGCAGTAGTAGCTTCTCTCTCCTCTTTGAGCATTTGGAAAAGAGAACCCAAGTGTAAACATAATCCATGTTACACAAACATACTACCTGAGATGTAATTATTTTTCCAAATGTGAAGTGGCACACTTCCAAGTACCTAAATATCCTATAGATTTTGAAGTACATTCTTCAGTTGTTCAATAGTGAAAGTGGGCTGGATATTAACTAGAAGTTGCTATCTGACACTTTCTAGTGTAACTCCCAAGGTGAGTTGACTGATAGAGTAATCTAGGTAATTTTGTAACAAGTTGACAGTTAAAGGTACATAAAGGCTGAAGAGAGGGAAGAAGTGTTAGAGTGTGAAGTTTGAAAGTAGCATGATTGGGACTATCCAGGTGTAAAAATACCTCAGACCTGTCTGGCTTGCACCTTCCAATGGTGCTGAGATTGCTGGGAATTGAGGGCTCTCTCCCTAAGTCTCCCGTTCTGCAGAACCTCACATTGCTGCATAGCTGCAGCTGTGCAGTTTTGAGGACTTGCATCCAGTATCCTTACTCCATGTAGGGCTTGAGGGATTAGTAGGACTTGCTGCTTAGGTAGATGGTATCTCTCAGGTTTTTTAACTGCAAGATCTGTTGAGCCTTGTCAAATGATGGATGTAACTTCAATCCTGTTTTACAAAGTTTGCCAGACTCTTTCCCGTCTTTGTAAATCCTGTTGGTGATCCATCAAGCCATTTCATCTTTTAGAATGCACAGGGAGCACAGGAATTCAGCAGGGGCTATTGAATTAAACAAATGTGAAGTTCTCAATAAGTAGCCAGAAAATACTTTTCTCTAAAAATTACTTCCAACAGTATGTTTTCATAAGCAAGTCCCTGATTATGTCATGTCCAACAGACCAGAAATTTCAGAGACGCTGTTGGAGCTAGATGCATTAGGAGAAAGTAGGCACTCAAATGCCTTGTTATATGCCAAAGTCCAGTGTTTACGTGTCACCAGTATTCATGTGGCCTCCACTTAACCCTTTAGCATGGAACTGAACCCAGGTCTCTCATATCCTCAGCCTGAGATGAGAGAGAATGCCTACTTTAGGGATGCTAAGGGAGCTTTTGCATGAGATGGACCTCAAGCAGGTCAGCAATGCCAGGCCTCAGGCAGTTGGGCTCATGCCCAGCCCCAGAAGTGTGGGGTCTGTCCCTGGAAATGCAGCCGCAAGGGAGTTCTTCTGCTTGTAAGGTGCAGCAGGGGTTTTGTGAATGACAGTGGGACCGAGGGATGGACATGGTAGGCATCAATGGTGGAGTGTAGGGACACTACCTTCTCCTTGTGCATTGAAACTTCAGTGCAGAAGGGTCTCTTACTATTATATTTTGATTTACGAACATAGAGGAACAAGGTTAATGCGTTTATTTAACATGCCTGGTGAAAATATTTTAAGACTACCTTCTCTGTGTAACTGTCTTGACTGTTATCAGCTCCTTCAGTTAGAGTCCGCATCAGCGTGAACGCAATTTCCATGCATTGTTTCAGTCTGGAAATGAAACAATTTTCATTAATGGAAACCTGGTTCTCAAGCAGAACAATTAGACCCACTTCAGGTTGAAAAAAGATAAAAGCATGCTAATTTGGATGGAGGACTCTTCTTTCAAGGCAGCCAATTGAGTCATCAGCCTGCCACCCACCTGACCGTCTGACAGGTAATTAGGAGATAGTCCTCTTTTTGTGTGGAGCGTGTGCGTAAACCTCCACACGCTGGTGTCACTGCCCATTGGGACTTCCAGAGGAAAGAGCTAGTCAGTGGCAAAAGAGTGAGGAGAGCACGTTTATCAGACGGTGCCCAATGAACTGACTTGGTTTTTGATTTAGCTCATTATTTTTGTCTTTTAACAGCTACCTGAAGTTTCTGGCAGTAAAGCCGTCATGGCAGACCTGGGCTGCAAAAAACCCAGCGACTGCACCGTCTCCAGGCTACTCAGCGTAGTGGAGAGCGAACTCCGGGCTGGGAGAGACAAAGGCGACCCCACTGAGAAACAGCTCCAGGTTGTCTTAGAGGATGCGATGCTCTGGCAGAGATTCAGGGAAGTCACTAATGAGATGATTGTGACCAAGAACGGCAGGTAAGTGATCTGCTCAGCACTGTGCGCTAAGTGTAGATGACAGCCAGGGGGGTTAAGTGGTATAATAATAAACCCTGTGTGCAGACTCAAAAGAACTGCAATGAGCACATGACAGTTTTATCCCTGCAGTCTCACAGTCCCCTAAAACCGGCATATGAACAGAATGGGGCGTCCCTGCTCCTTTTTGGTTACTGCTAAACAATTCCTGCCACCCTTTATTCCTGCTTGTGAAACATGCTGGAGAAATTTATTGACTGACTTCAGGTTGCACAAAAAGGGAACTTTTGCAAGGGAATAGATGGTACCTCTCAAAACCTTCTGAATGACTTCTTGTACTAATAATCATCAACCTTTATTAGCAAGTTCTTACCTGTAGACCTCAAATTACTGTACAGAAGCAGACTGGTGGTGTTATCCCCAGCTGCAGTTCCTGTCTCTCTGGCCTTGGGTATTAATTGCTTGTACGAGCAGTCTACTAGAATGGGGTACAATTAAAACGGTGCCCTGAGTGGTCCCACAATGTTATTGGTCCGTAGTTGTTGCTGGTAGAAACAAGCGCGGAATATTGGTTAACACACACAGTTTTAGAAAGGCAAAATATTGTGATGTAAATGGTTCACATCTCTTACTATTTGGGGAGCACAGAAAGGCACAGGAAAAGAGTGCAAAACCTGGTGAGAAAGATACCAATTCTAAATCAGACGTTGGCTTGAAGGAGTCTCTCCAGAGAGGTTCTGCTCTGAACTGGACTGACAACAGAGTCCAGCTCATAAGAGACAGGCAGCTAACTAGAATAAGGTTCACTGGTACAGTGGTATTAAGGCTTTTATTTAATCTACCCTCTGCCACCCGCCCCCCCCCTCCAGCATCGTGCACGTTTCTTTTGCAAGACCTCTCAGGATATATGCATAGGAGAGAGGAATTAAGAGGTGGAGGAAAAGATTTACTCATATGGTGTGACTTTTATTAAATTTGCAGACTTTGATTTAGCAGAATTTGTGGACAATATTGCTGTTGACTGGAGCAAGGTTATTCTGTGAGAGAACAGCGACCTTCCCAAAATACTAGCTCTTGGTGTAACATTGCCTATTGCCATCCTGATTCCTCCTAATAACCTATAGGGATATAAATCTTCTGCTGAGGTTTGCTTTGCACCCAGAAGCTGCTTTTAGTTCATTTAAATAGCTTCAAAAATTCCTCTTAGGCTACAGCAAACTTCTGAGTAGACTTTCATTTAGTGTATGGTAGCTTAAATTGACTCCTTAGCAGCATAAGTGACTAAAAATGAGCTAAGACAGGTTTGCCTCAAATTAATTAAATTGATACAAAGAATTGCACCTTACCAGCAGGGTTTCTTCAGTTTCTTTCATCTCAGCTCATGTAAATCATGATTGCGTGGTGATGCTGGTTCTCTCTAAAATGTCTAGGTGAGTGCATAGATAAAATGTTTTGATGATGATGATAAGGGAATCTGTCATTACTTGAATATGCCTGGTTACTTTCTATTTCACTGTGTAAGATGCCTTATTTTTCTTTATTCTAACTTATACACTCCTTATCAGCTTGATCCTATTTTTTCCTAAAGCCAGTGACAGCTCCAGTAATGTCACTGAGGGCAGGAACAGGTTCTTTATGATCAAACTACAGCAATCCCAACATCAAAAATTATAGAAGTATGTTACACTGTCATCTGCATAAATGCTTTAAACAAAGTTAGTGTAGCATCAGGGACTATGAAAAGGGATCTCTTGCATTTCTGAAAGTATCTTCTCTAACAAATGCATCAGCACGCTGAAAAAAGCAAATAGAGACGGTGGCCTGCAACAAAGCTCTCTAAACACCTCCATGCTATTCAAAAGAAGACAAACTTGAAGCAATTTCCTATGAGTGCTGAGTTTTTTTCAGGTTCAAGATTCTTCAGTGATTGTCTCCAGACAGATTCTCAATAGAAAAAATATTGATCTAATTCTGCTGCTGTTTAAATCAGTAGAACTAACTCAGTCATTCTTGCTGAAGCGTATATGAATGCTTTTGAAAACTCTGTCCTATGTTTAATGAGAAAAGCCAGTCTGAAATTCTGTGTGTGAAAACTAAGGCAGTTTGTGTGGACACACTGTTAGCAAAATTTAAAAATTAAACTGAATTTTGATACAGGAGCATCCCAGAGAATGAAAGGCTGATTGAATAGTGATCCTCAAGTGTAAAATTCTAGCATGCACAATTCTATCTGCTGTGACTGAGACATCTCTAATTGGTACTGAGGGTCCCAAAATGTTATAATTAGATCAACCAACTTCAGTGTTAATACACAGATATGTCTCCATTGCTGTATCATGCTTCATTATAATAATCACCTGCCATAGCAATATGCCCAGGTACACAGGGAAGATGGATATATTCTGAACAGGACAGGCACCCATGAAATTAAACCATATGCCATATCACAAAATACATGCCAATGGGTGCAGTTGATATACTGAGAATCAGTTGCCTATTTTACTCAGATTTACTGTATTAAATTGGCATTTCAGTATCAAATGCTCCATTTTCCTATTGAACGGTTTTTTTCTCTGTATGTATACTGTATTAGCTATGCAGTATCCTGAGACTTTGCAATCCACATTATTGCCTGGAGGCAGGAAGATGCCACTGTTCCCCCTTGTGTACGGGGAGCATCTACAGAGGATCAGTGCAGGCAAACATGGTGGGGAGAAGCTTTAGTATTTAAGCCTGGAAAGGGCAACTTTACTGGTTACTATGTATTCAAGTTTGGTATCAAACATCTCCCCACTCAAGTTCTGTATTGTGGAGTAGTTGTAGCAGATCTGCTCTAGAAAAATTGAAGAGGCTGAAATGCTCAGATATTGCAGTAATAGAGGTCACATGTGTACCTACCCAGTTATTGAAACAAACATTCTGACTGAAACAAATCTGGGGAAAGCATCATTTGCCATGCTAAAAGAAAGATAAATGTGATTTTAACAGCAAAGCCACTTAATCAGCAGAGCAAGTGAGGTGGTAGGTTTTCCATCGTTAGAATCTGTACAGTCAAGACATGCTGGTTCAAGTGAGGTGGAGATTAACTGTGTGAAGCCAGGGTTAACACAGGGAAGTGCTATAATCTCTGTGATACAGGAGGTTAGAGTTAATGATGCCTGTATTCTCTTCTGGCATTAGTCTATAGGGCTTTTGGGGATAAACTCAAGCCTCTGAAGCAGAAAGGCAGAGAAGACTGTGTCGTGGGTGGAAGAATTAACAATCTGTATGTAACACAAATAGTTCTGAGAAATCTAGTGAAATTAAATTTTCAGGTGGATGAATTTTCCCCTCCACTTCAGTTTCAGATAAATATCTAAGAGTGTTACTTTAAAGACTGACTGTAGGTGGTCTGGGGGCTGCAGGGAGCAATGCATCCATACTTTTTTCACATCCCAGATTGATAGCTGTGTCAGAAACACACATTAAATGTAGTGTATAAATCCTTGGCTAAGCTTCTCTTTAGTTAGAAAGATCATGGTTCAATATATCTTTCTCAGTGTTGCACTGGCCTTTCATCAACAAGTATTTATATTATATGAATCACCAAGTATTTGTATTAGATGGAAAATACCAAATTTCTCAAATCCGGTCTTTTTTTTTTGTGAGCAGAAGGTGCTGTATGTATACAGCAAGAACCATATAAAGGTGTCCAGAAAGGTAAGTGGTGAGTGGGATTTTATAGGAATATAGAAGACTGTCAGCAATTGGGGGCCACTGGAGAATATGGCTGCGGAGGCAGAGACTTTTGGTGTCCCTTGAGACAGCCTGGATTTTCAGTTCCATTCTTCTGTATTTTGGCCATCTTGCACTGCTACCTAACTAAGCCTAGAGAGCTACCTTACCTTAGCCCCATGGCCACGGACCTCAGGCAATTGCTGTGGTTGCTTTGTGTAACCAATCTCTCTGTACCTGTAGAGAAAAGGAGCTTGAAGATTCATTGGCCTGTGCATAAAAATGTGGCATGGCAAAATGGTGGTTGCCAGGAGAGGTCAGTACGGAGGTGTCTGGGGCAGGGAGGCCTCTTACGCATGTAAGAAGAATGTAGGAGGTGATATATAACAGCTATAGTAACCCTCCACAGTAACAGTGCATATTCCTTGACAAGCTAAGAAACTTAATAAATAGGATACCTTTCCTGGGAGACTCCTCTGTTCTGCTGACCACAAGTTTTTCCCAGTTCCTGAAACTGTTGCAGCCCTACTAACTCTATTCCTGCAGACCTTCAGGCACTGAGATGCCAATTCAAAGCTGTGTGGTATGAATCACAAGTACTGGGACAGACAGAAAACTTCCACACATCTAATTGTGAGCTGCTGCAAACCTCCTTTACAAAAGAAAAAATAATAATTAAAAAGGTATTGAGAAAAGGTGGGATTGGACCTTTAACCACAGAAAGAGCTGCTCAAGGAAAAAGATGTTTTGAGTATTTTCCCAAAACTAAACAAAGGCAGGATTTCAGTTTTAAGTGCAGAAGATGGTGGCAAGGCTGGATGATGGATGTTTAGAGCTTAGTAATGGACAACACTGTATCTAAGGTGGAACAAAAAGCAGGAGAACCTCTCTTGATCAAGCGGATGAGGTCAGGGAATATGGAAGAGTAGGACCAAATTACTGGAAGAACTGCCAAGGGCAAGGTCTAATGGCAAAGATTTTAACCAGACTTCTCAAAATGGAGATTTATGTAATGGTAGTGGGACAGTATGTGAATACTTATAGAATCATAGAATCATGGAATGTTTTGGGTTGGAAGGGACCCCTAGAGGCCATCTAGTCCAACCCCCCTGCAGTGAGCCAGGACACTGCTAACTAGATCAGGTTGCTCAGAGCCCCATCCAACCTGGCCTTGAATGTTTCCAGGGATGGGGCCTCCACTACCTCTCTGGGCAACCTGTTCCAGTGTTTCACCACCCTCATTGTAAAGAATTTCTTCCTTATATCTAGTCTAAACCTACCCTGGTTTAGTTTAAAACCATTACCCCTTGTCCTGTCACTGCTGGTCCTACTAAAAAGATTTTCCCCATCTTTCCTATAGGACTCCTTTAGGTACTGAAAGGCTGCAATCAGGTCTCCCTGCAGCCTTCTCTTCTCCAGGCTGAACAAGCCCAACTCCCTCAGCCTGTCCTCATAGGAGAGGTGCTCCAGCCCTCGGATCATTTTTGTGGCCCTCCTCTGGACCAGCTTGTAAGAAATGGAGAAAATACATTTCAGCTAACTACAGACCTTTAATATATCCCTGTAATAAGAATTCGGGATGTATTTTGAAGGAAAGAATAATGAAATATGTGGAAGACAATGGAAAATGGGATAAAAAGGCATTTTATTAAACTTGATTCTTGCCAGACTAACCTGACACAACCCTGATAAAGTAAAGAAATATTTTTAGACAAGAAAAATGTAGCAGACTTATTAGGGTATTTAGAATAACGCTACCTGGAAACCATTACTCAAGTGGGAGATGCTGGGAATTAACACAAGAACCATGGGAAACATCAGAGGGAAGTGACTGACTTTTGTTCACAAAGAAACCTTTTGTATAGAGTAGTGGTCAATAAATCTCACTGGAATCCAATGATTACCTGGCTGAGATTATGTCCTGAGTGCTGGAGATTGCAGGATGATTTCAGAAGATATATCCAGAGTCAGACAAGGTGGGACTCAGCCGCTGGATAGAGTACGGGAGCATGTCAGGGGAACTTAAGCACCAAATAAATGTACTTTATAATAGGATTCTGCAGTTAATGCAGTGAATCTGTGGTTCAGTTCTACCTTCCCAGCCATTTTCAACTCTGTTCAATCCTGTTCATGCCTTCTTGTCCCACACCTAAGGATGTATTTTGCATGTCCAGATCCAATGGACTCTGGCATGATCAAGACCTTATTGCCTCTACTTTGGAGATAACATGTTTTTTCCAAATGATTGAAATAAAGGTTAATCCTTCGTTTTATTTTTATTTTAAGAGACTTCTTCAGCTAGATGGAAGGAGGGAGGATGTTTTTTACCTTGACCTAATCTGTGAGCATCTGGTCACAAACATACTGAGGAAAAGTCTTTCCAAACCAGTTCCCAGTGGTGCCTCCCTCTTTTGTTTCCTGGCCAGGCGGATGTTCCCTGTTTTGAAGATCAGCGTGTCAGGCTTGGACCCAAATGCCATGTATTCCTTCTTGCTGGACTTTGCCCCGACTGATGGCCACCGCTGGAAGTATGTCAATGGAGAATGGGTGCCGGCTGGGAAACCAGAGCCATCAAACCACAGCTGTGTCTACATCCACCCAGACTCTCCCAACTTTGGAGCCCATTGGATGAAAGCTGCCATTTCCTTCAGCAAAGTCAAACTTACCAACAAGCTCAATGGGAGTGGGCAGGTATGGCCTGATGTTTCCCCATACACCTCTTGGCTTCAATTGCAAGCACCTACTAATCAAGAAATATCAAGGGTGCATTTATGTAATTATAGAGGCCCTTACAGGCCTCTTCACCCACAGATGCCAATTATTCTCTGGAGGCCAAATGTAAACAGGAATAAACAGGCCTTAATTGGCGCTTTCAGATTTTAATGGACTTCTTGATGTTAAGAGAGACAGAGTGCTGTGGTTTACTTAATCATCAGGGGGCTTTTCAGAGTTGGTCTTGTGTGCTGGGGATTTTTACACAGGACTTCAGAGAAGGGGGAAAAAATGGTCATGGGTATTAGGTTTTTGTTGTGTTCCCCCATGTTGTTTGGTGTAAGTGGAATGTTGGCAGGAGTCAGATAGCAGAATAAAAGGCTGCTCCTAAATGAAATAATTACTATGTCTGCTTCTGCATCATGATAATTATCAATATTCTATTGAATCAGCTTTGGCCTTTGGAAAGAAACCACATGTACCAGAAATAAGTGACTTTCTCTTTGAACCCCTTAAAAATGCAAACAGGAAAATTAGGTTTGTTTCGTATTTTATTTTTGATGATGCATCTAAAGGTAAAATGTTGCACAAGACCTTTTGTTTGCTTGTTTGCTTTGTACAAAACTCCTACATTGGATGATACTTGTCAGCCCAGAATCAATTTCTTTCATGTAAATATTATACATTCTCTATCTGTTATTTCCATTAGGTTTGTGAGGTACCTCCATAAGCCTAGTACCCTAATTAGGTAGAAAATTATCTCCATTTTTCAGACTAGAGAACAGAAAGACGACCTGACTTTTCCTAAGTCACACATGGAATCAGCATGCAGGATTTACTGTGGAGCATAGAACGGGATCTGAATTTGCAAATTCTTGTCCTGCATCCAGGACCTCAGAAAAGTATGCATGGGGGTAAAAAAGCTACAGGAAACCAACTTTTAGGGTCAAAGAGGCCCTGGAGGAAAAAAAAACAGGGGAACGTGATATGTATATAAGGTGAAATGGTGAGGAAAAAAGTAGAAAGCACAGGAGGAAAAGCCATGTGAGAAACAGAGCCCGAATGGAAGTCATTAAATAGATGTCACTAAATAACAAACGCCTGAAGCTCCCCTTGCTTTCTTTTGAAATCTTGACAACAGTGTTAAGGTAAACCATGTCCCCACTCTGTGCTTCAGCTTCTCCTTCTGCAGTATTATTAGAAAGTAAGAGCGGACTAGCAGTGCTTTATGCTAATGGATCTGTTCTTCCATATATATCTGTGAGTTTATATATATATGTATGCACTTTTCAAAGTACAGATTTTTTTAAAAAAAACTTACTTGCAGCAGAGAGAACTAAGCAATATATTAGACTTCCTGAGGAGGGTGTATTGTGGAGCCAATGCTATTTACAGCTTTTAATATCAGGTTAGAGATATCTGCCAAGGCTTGTTTAGATACACTTCATCTGGCCCAGAAAGATGACTAAGCAACTGCCTCAGCTCCCTCCTGGCCCTGATTTCTGTGATGGTGTTTCTGAGTCTTTCAGATAGTAGAAGTAGGACAGGGATTGCCCTTTAACTCTTTCAACAGCCTCTAGTGGAGTGGAAGCCCAGTGGTTGGAAGGCCATAGCTGCTAACAGAAATATTCACTAATGCTGCTGTATCGAAAGCTTTAAATCCACTGAAGTCTGACTGTTCAGCCCTGTGGTTTGTCAGAAGGGAGGAAGGCACCTGTCCTTCTGCTCTCAGAAATCACTGGCTGGGGAGCAGTGACATCTGGTCTATTATAGAGCCAGAGCGAAAGAGCAGCTGTGGGATACCAGAGTGGCATTGGGGTCTGTCTGTCTTGTTTTGTTTTCTGCAGATAATGTTGAACTCCCTGCATAAATATGAGCCCCAGGTACACATAGTTCGTGTAGGAGGCCCCCACCGGATGGTGATGAACTGTTCCTTCCCTGAGACGCAGTTCATAGCTGTGACTGCCTATCAAAATGAAGAGGTAGGCAGATGTCACACTGTGCTCTTGGTCATCCCTGATGAGATATATTAAAGCTTGTTGACTACAAGATCAGCATGGACAGACAGGTCCTTTTCTCTTTTTCCCCCCAGTCCCATGCAGGGTAGTGCTTCATCCAGTCTAATACTTTGCCTTCTCCCTGCAGTAGAACATTGTCTAATCCAGTGTCTGGCTGCAGTACTAAGCCAGGTTTTAGCTTAATATCCTGCCACAGCTATTCCAGACTGGTCCATCTGTCTTGGCATCCCAACCCCTTATTGGAAAAAAAACCTAAATTCAAGTCCAATATCTTTCTCCAGCAATGACTGATAGTTATAATGATAACCCTATCTTCTCCCCCCACCTTATAATGCATACAATTCCAGAACAGCACAACGTTCCATGGGAAAATTTCTTCCCCACCCCAAAATTGGGGATGCCTTGGATTGTGACAATTGCTAACTCACGTGCTGTATCCCTTAGCTAGTGTTGCTGCAGATTTGATTCATACTTGGTAGGAATTCCATGTTTAAACTCTCTTGAAAGGGCTCACCACCCCACAGGATTTCCCATACTAGACGACACCATTAGGCTGCCCCAACTGGTGGCACTGATCAGTACACAGCCCCCTGCAATGAGCAAAGCTCTCTCATAGCCAGCCCTGGAAAACATCATGTGTGGGGTTATATTTTGTTGGGGTAACCAAGGCAGTTCCACTTGGATTACTCTGGAAGATGTTTTGTCAAGTCTCTCTTCCAAATTGCCTTCACTAACATGCCTTGTTTTCTGTAAACTCAAGATAACAGCTCTCAAAATCAAGTATAATCCCTTTGCCAAAGCCTTCCTGGATGCGAAAGAAAGGTGAGTTAATCTTTTTTTTTTTTTTTCCTCCAGTAGCATTTTGCTACTGATATGGTTAAAACTGGCATCACAATGTGAAAGATAAATTATGTAATTTAATCTTGTTTCTGCTGTCTTAAAGCCAGAGTCACTCCACTGAAATTACTGGGGAGACTCTCTATATAATTATTATCACAGTAGGGTCTGAAGTGGGTGAGTTATCTCTTGGGGATCCTAGGACTTAGCACTGTCTACAGAAGAAGCCTGAAATAAGATGGTGTCAATTTCCCCAGTAATGTTATACACCGTGTATGTTCACTACATTGTACTTACACTCCAGTGAATCCCAGAATTTGATAGCTCGGGGAGAATAAAAGTTAACTCCAGATGTAAAAAGCATAACTCAAGAGAAATTGCACTGTAACTGTAATATAACTATGCTGCTATTATTAAACCTGTGGGATAATGTATGATGTGTTTATTTTGAAGTAACCTCTAGGTGCTCACTATGTAAGATATTAGAGATTCTCCCACCCCATCAGAAACAATTTGTGGTTTACCTTTCACAGTTTTACTTGCATCATCCATGCTAATGCAGTGGGGCATCCAAGTGATGCATCCCCATCCATAATTGTTACTAAATTTTGTTTGGACCTGCTGTCTTCTGACATTCAAAGTGTCCCCCGTGCCTGCAGAAGAATCTGTATTTCTTCCCATTCCTCTTGCCACTTGAGAAGCTGCTGTGTCTCAGTGCCAGGGTTCCCAGCTGCAGAGGGGTAATGCGGCCTTTGGCTTGCCTGGCTGATCAGGAAGCAGAGCGCCCTGCCTTGGTCTGGGTGGGACACCAGGCTGAAGATGTTGGCACAAGCAGAAACGGTGCCCACAGGTAGATTTAGAATTCCAGGTTCAGCCCCCAAATTTGACACAAACTTAGGAACATTGTTATGCATGCCATGAAACTTAAGTTCCTGCTTCCTTTATGGCAGATTGCAAAAAGTCTACTGCTATCTAGCAAATGACTAAAGAAGATGGATTTCCCTCCTTTTTAACTTACTTGTCCATTTTTTTAGTGAATGGTTCTGTTTTTAACTTTCTTTTATAATTTCTCAATGAGAAGTTTTACCACCAAGTATTTTGCTTTTCAGAAACCATCCCAAGGATGCTCCAGAACCAGTCTCGGAAGGTCAACATATGACATATTCTCACTGTAAGGCTTCATATTCATATATTCATGTCAGCTGGAAGTTTTGTGTGATATGATAGGTGCTAGGAACTTGGGACTTGCTTAACTGGATCATACCAGTCATTCACTGAGTCCTGAATTGTGTTCATAGAAAGGGACCTTTTAAAAAAAATAAATAAATAAAAAATTGAAGAAATCTCACAGTAGGAAATAATGTGACAGTTTTTACAGAGGGATCATTTTCCTTATGAGCCAGTTTTTCAGTATTAAAAGGAATCGAGACACAAGATGATGTATTACGATTTTAGTGCTTTCTCCCCCTTTTTTTTGTATTTGTAACTGTGAATATTTGTGTCACCTATAAAATTACCTTTCATCGGTGAACAGGTAAAAAAAAATGGGGGAGCAGGGGTTTTGTTTGTTTTAGTGATAGTTTTTCTTTCATTTGTTCTTTGATGTTTGTGACATTTTCTGTTAGTTGTTTTCAGGTCTTGTTTTTAGGATTGGTGGTTTGGGGGCTTTTGGGGGGTTGTTTGGTTGGGGTTTTTTTTTTTGATTGTCAGTTGTTCCATAAACCAGTATCTTGGAATCTGCTTGGTATTTCTGAGCCACAGCTGATTACTTTCTTTATTGTATTGCAGTGTTTTAGTGCAATAATAGTTTTCTTCTCTCTTGCCTTAAAGTGGGTGGCTGGTTGATCTCCAACCCAGATACCATGTGTGCATCAGGAAGCTCTAATTATCAGTACACTGGGCCTTTGCCTCTGCCAGCTCCACACACGCCCCACAGCTGTGAGCGATATTCAGCGCTGAGAGGGCATCGGGCTGCTCCGTACCCGCCTTCCTACATGCAGAGAAATCATTCACCTACAGGTACAACTGTAATGCTCCTTTGCGTCCAGGGAACAGACACTCTCTGCCTGCCTGATCCTTGCTTTAGGTTAGCATAAGCATGAAAACAAGCAAGAGGCGAGGCTAGGAAAAAACACGATGAGTCTGTGTAACAGTCTGCAGTGAACCCTGCATGCCCAGAGTATGTTTAAGGCAGCAAAACAGGAGGTACAAAGCTGGGTGCACTGTAACTGGTAACTATAAATGAGAGTGAATGATCTTGCTTAAAGTTAAGCTCCCAATTTTACAAAAAGAGAATTGTGAGCCTTCTTTCAATGTTGTGCCATGAAGCAGTTGTGCTCTCAAGTTGAAGCAGCCCTTAGGAACATGGTAGGACCCGACTTGAGATGAGGGCATTTTGGTATTGCCAGAATGTCTTTTGAGTCCCTTTCACTCCTTTGATCCGGGTACAGAGTCCCAGAAATTGATTCTACTTTGTTCAGAGGAAACTGGCCAGAAACAAGAGTAAGGATGAAGCAATCTGCTTGCTAATTATAATTTAGCAAGGCATCCTGTTTAATGGGACTATTTAAGCTCAAGTTGTAAGAAATCTGTATCAAAACATTGCCAATCATATGGCAATTACCATTAAGGAAAAGACTATTAGGTAGACTTGCAAAAATGCATCTCCTATGTCTATCATGCTGTACCTCCATATCACATGTGGAATTACAACGGCACCTTGCTACTTTTAAAAAACACATGAATTTTGTCCATTTACCTATGCTTAGGAACCTCATGATCAGATTGCTTCTTCAGGCCTAGCTGTGTTCTGCTGCCTTAAGACAATGTCTTTGCAATAGTCACTGAGGACTTTTGTTGCTTTTTTTTTTCCCCCCCCCCCCCCCCCCAAGTTAATTTGTTGGAGAGCTCCAGCAGTAATCTTCAGGTATTCTCAGGACATGACAGCTGGACTTTGCCATCCTCTCCACATGCTAATTTGCTCTCAGTGCCACACACGAAGGGAGCTGCCAGCCCTGGACCCAGGTAAGGTTACAGGAAAACTGCTGGTGTTAGGAGCAGTGAGGCTTGTAGGATGCCCTGGTGACTCACACTTTGTTCTAAGCTTTTATCAGCATCCAGAATTTGAAACATATCCTAAGTGCCTAACTTGGACAGATCTTTCTGACAAGCTAATTATTCCCTGCTCTGAAATCAATGGGAGCTTTTTTTTTCCCAGCACTGCTGAAAACCAGGATCTTGGAACAGCCACAGAGAACTCTGGTATCTGCAATCTGTGATAATTTTAAAGCCAAATTATTTTTCTCTGCGTATTCCTCAGTATTTTCTTGAATGAAATGAGGATCCTACTCCCATACAGGGATGTAACAATCTAATCCATGTTCTCTTATAAAAATATTGTTAGTAGGCTAGTAAATAAGGAATGGCTGGAATTTAGACCTACAGAGACAATTGTTTATCAAGTATTTCCCCTTCTTTTCCCAAAATAAATGTACACGTTTCCTCTCTAATTTAGGTGTCAGGAAAATCAGCTGCAATTCTTTAAAATTTGTAAGCATTTGTGAAAAAGATCTTTAAATCTTGAAACTTCACACGTATTTTGTACATTTCTCTCCATTCCTCTCTCCAAGGTCACCAGGTCTGATGGTTGCTGGTGGTTTTTCACTTAAGATCTGCAAGGCTGATGTAGTTCAGTAACTCGATTTGGAGAGCCGCCTTTTAGCAGATAATGCACTTGACTTTACTGTGGTAAGTCTTGTGCAGGGGAAAATGTTTTGAAATAAGTTATTAAATTTGTACTGCTTTTTTTTTCCCAGCCACTACCCTTGCCTGTGGACAGTGAGCAACAGTGCTGTAAATGTTGCCAGCTCAGGAAGCGAGGTGAACAGCAGCCCTTCAAGCATGTTTCTAAGGGGTAATGTCCCCTTACCCTCCGCATCATCAGTCCAAATTCCTCTGCAGGGAACGGTGCCTGGCAGCGTGGAAACTCAAGGGGAAACTGCTCTAGCCAGACTAGCCGACTCTGCCTGGACACCCTCACACTCCTTTTAATGGACGGGCAGCTCACGAGGGAAGCTCAGCCAAACAAGACTGACACAAATGGCAAACGATCCCCTAGAATTGCAGCTCAGAGCAGGGATGCGTATGCAGAAACACAACTTCATCAAACATTACTTTCCATAACGTACCTCTTGTGTGCCAGAAAAGCCAAAATGCATAACACAAAGGCAGGAAATATTATGGGAACTGGCTTATTATTGTAACCTTTATGCATCATTCAGGATGATGTCCAGAAAGAATCTTTATAGTTAGTTTTGCTTCTAAATCACACAAAAAATGGCCAGACATGGGACTGAGTGAAGCAGACGTGGCAGCTGGATATTTGCATGTCATTTAAAAGTCCTTTCTGACTTTCTGGCAGAGTCCAGGGGAAATTGTGAGCAAGCTCACAACTTGAATTTGAAGGTACGGCACTGCTTTAAAGACTTTCTGAATCTGTCACATGAAGGTTTTCACAATATCTGACACTAAACCCTTCAGGGGATGAAATTAGTCTGACACCCTAATGCCACCTGCATACAGTATTCTCTGTCCCCTTCCCTTCTCCAGCTCCTGTGTGCTATAGGGATAATGGACACGCTCAAGCTGCAGAAGTGGCTGCATTGTAGCAGCAGGGTGAAGGGCATCTAGTTTAGCGCTTATAGTCTGGTGTGATGGTCTTTGAAATGAAAAGTTCCAATGTTTTCTATATGTGCTATTTTTTAAAGGGTGGAGAGAAAAGAATTACAGAAAAAAGATTCAGCTTGCATTTCCACTTTGCTTCAGGTATAGAGCACAAATAAAATATGAATTTTTCTCCTCAGTGCCTTTCCAAGGTGTAAACACACATACAGTCTTTTTCACTTAACAGCCTCCGAGCAATTTAAAGCCGCTCTACCAGATGCAAGTTGACAGGACGGGAATTTTCTATTCTTTGGCCAGTGACTGGCTGTATGCTACTGGGCATGGTATTTCATGTCTTTGGACCAGTTTCCCCTCTCACCTTTTGTCTGTTTCAGCTTCCTTAATCAGGCTACAGCTTTTCCTATCCTTTGTGCGTGTATCAACATCTAGCATAGTGGAGGCCTGATCCTATCTGGCAGTTCTAACCACTAGTGTGATAATAACAGTTGTACCCCACTCTTCCTTGTCCTCTCATGTACCTCCTCAGGCAAGCCCTATCAGCTTCTCAGAGAAGAGCGCTGCCATTCGATCTCTTGTAGGGGTAAAGAAAAAATTGCAAGCTAACTCATGTAGATACATCTCTATAATGAAATACCCAGCAGCAATTCATTTCTGCTTACAGTCATGAACATCGACAGCGGCTGGATGGATAGTCCTTGAAGAGGAAATCCTCAGCATGGTATAGATTCTCCAAAGCTCCTGTGAGTTGGTGTCTCCTATAAGAGGTGTTTCTGCTTCTGCCAGATATGGCAATGTTCCCTGTGTGAATACTCACGTGTTGCATACAGGTTCTGGGAGCAGCATTTTGTTTTGGGTAGACATTAGGGGCAGCAGCAAGAACATGTTCATTCAGGCCATCAAATGTGCATCTTTCTGGTGAACTCAGCAAGCTCCTATTCTATTACCTCGGCCCCGAACCATCCCCTTAAGGTGCTCTCAGTGTTATGTATTTTCATGACTTCTCCATCTGGCCTTTCAGATTTGCTGCAGGCAAGACAATGTGCCAGGATGCACTCAGTAACACTGTTAGTTTTACTGACTAGTGCTGCTATCCCCTAAAAGCACAGTAATGAAGTTGCTTTGGATGTGCATTTTTATTAATAGAGGCATGGGTCAAATAGGAGTTAATAGAGTGCAAAAAGCTCTGTGGCCTGCTATCAGTCTAATCCTTGTCAGTAAATCTGCCTTTCCACACTCTGTCAAAAGCTTGGTGATGACTTTCTCAATGTTATGCTTCTCTACCTTGCAGCCAGAAATATAAGTAGGTGTTTCTCTCAAAAATAACTCTGCTTTGCAGATGAGGTTTATTTAACTAACTTATGCTACCCTCTTCTGGTTGTTCAGCTCCCCACATTCACACCACACACCAAGTCTATATAAGATGGCTATAGATGCTAAAAAAAGGCAAGCGGTGACTTCTCTATGTTCCAGGACTTGCTATGTTCCTTCATGGTTAATGAGTTGGATAATTTTGTACTTTTCCCATGTACTGCTTTACAGTAACAGAGTGATGATAAGGTGTTGCACAAACTGCACTTTTATTTCACAAATAAACAATCTAGGAGAAAATCCAATTGGCTTTCCTGATAGTCCCATAGGATTGAAAGGATTAAAAAAAGGATCAGAATGAACAGGCAGAGTTATTTCTCTCTCTTAATACTACAAGAGCAGCCATGATGCATGTCACAGGAGGCAGAAAGTTCTGTGATCTCAGAAACAAGCTAAGTTTTTGTCATTGCAGGCAATCTGATTTAGCCAAAGCCTGAGAGGTGACATGGAGGGATAAAAATACCCCAGGGCTGCTCACTACCTTGACATTTTGCTATTTCGGTAAAGGCTTTGAGAATTGGTATCTGACTTGGACAGATCGCTTCCAAGGAGCAGTGGGAACACTGGAGAAAGCTTTTGCCACTTGTTCACAAGAAAAGCTGCTGTTTTAACTTTGCAGATCTTTCCCAGTGCAGTGGAGCTCCCCACAGCACAGTAACAGGCTGGGATGCTGGCTGCACCGTTCTCCCATGGGAGGCAGATTCCCTTAAACTGTATATAAACCGTTCCCCTCCTGATAAACCATTATTGTGGATCTGGTTTTGCATCTATAGTGCCCTTGTTCCCCAATAGATTACTGCTTGCCATTAAAAAACATAAAATAATAATTTCTGACTGAATATTTCACTGGTTGCTATAAGCAGTAACTGAAATTGCAGCAAGAGAAGAAACCAAACCATCCCCACCCCCTAATTTTTATATATTTTGACAAAGTCACTTCTTGATTTTGTGGAAGAGAAACACATCAAGAGACCAGAAGAGCTCTTCTGAGGTCTCCAGGGTAAATATACTATCTTGTATTAATGAGAGTTCATATTTTTTAACTTGAATACAGGGTCTCTTGGCCCATGAAACACAGTAGGTTTTGTCCTGACTGAGAAGCAACGCTGGGCGCATGGGCTGCAAGGCAGCTGTGCCGTACCCATACCTGTCAGAGGGCGATGACTTTTGGGGCACACCTCCATACAAATTTTCATGTAATTAGAGGAAGGAACTGTTTGTTTTCAATATCTGTAGGGCTTTAGCACTGTACTCAGCTACTAAATGTGAGGGTGCAAGATGGTTTGTGCGTATCAAAAAAAAAAAAAAGATGGGGGGGAGTTAATAAAAGCAGAAGATTTAAAGGGTAAGAAATAACACTTTAAGACAAGCTGTTTTGCCTCCGATGCCGCAGCTTGTGATCTGTGGCTGTAACAGGGCCCGTGGTGCCATCTTGCCCTCGGTGTCCCTGCTCCTGGGAGCGGCGCCGGGCAGCTTTGCAGGGCCAGCCGGCTGGGCCTGGAGGGATGCTGCCCTTGGCAGTGCCCTTTAATCCCTCCTGTGGGCTTCAGCGGCCATTGAACTGGGGCTTCTCCTCAGCTTTCCCGCCACCACGGCTGCAGCTCCTCTCCTGCCCGGGTGGCGCCATTTTGGGCTGTGTTGGCCCAGTGGGGGGGGTGGCAGTGGCCCCCTCGGCCAGTACTGCACATGCTGCCTGGCATTCGGGAGCGGTGGCTGGGTTGCCTCTGTCAGCAGCCATCCCCTGGGGCGGCAGCAGGCTCCCACAGGAACCCACAAAGCTGCAGTGGTCGCTGCAAGCCCCAGGCCCAGCCTGAGGCAGTTATCTTTTGTCTCAGGCTTTTCCCTCAGGGTTTATTTTCCTGGCACTCGAGCAGGAGGTGTCCTCCCAGGGAGGTGAGGAGGTGCCTCTGGCCATGCCTGTGGAAAAGCTTTTTCCTTAGAGGGTGGCCCACAGCTCTCCAGGTAGCTCCCATTTTAAGCCTGCAAGGAGGGCTGATGCCTTTTGAACCTCTGTGTGGTGGGGTGGGTGCACTCAGCAGCCTGGGTGTCCACATCCCAAAAAGTCACATCTCCTGAGCTTCGCTCTACCCTTGCTGGATCTCCTTCTACAATGGGTCGTTCTAGCCCTCGCCCCTCACCTCAGGCACCTGCCTGTATGCCAACAGAGGGGCTAGGTGGCTTCAAACGTCCCCATCTACAACTGGAGCTTTAAGGGAATGTCCCTTAGCTCCCTGACTGGCAGAAAACCAGAGAACAGCATCCTGAAGTCCCCAGCAGCTGCGGTGCTTGTTGGAGAGCCAGGCCTGGGCGCCTATCAACACAGACATCTGTGCCTCTGTTGCCAGTGGAGGGCAAGCAGCAGGTAACCTCCTCAGAAGCGAACTTTCCCCCTTTGCACCCTTGTCGTGCCCTGTTGCCCCCCGAGCGGGCTGTAACCAGCCCTGCCCAGGAAACCCTGCCCCTGTGCTTGCACTGGAGTCCATGTCATTGGTCACCACCCCCGCGGGTCTGCCCGCTTCACCTCGCAGAGCAGACTTGACCGAGGTGTTTCTGAGTTCTCAGATCTGCAAGAGCCCTCAGGCTTACAAATTTGCAGGTGTTTTGGGGATTGTTCAGTGAGGGTGTCCTCACTGCTGCAGAAATGCTTTAGGATGACTGCCCAGTTTTTCCTCGTACGTACTGATGCAAAAACCACAGCCATTCTGAGAAGGCTGGGCGTTTGACTGGAGACAGGATAAACCCCCTGCTGTGTGGCACAGTTCAGCCAGGTTTGTAGTGAACAGAACAAATCAAAATGCCATGGCCTGGTTCCCAAAGGCGAGGGTGCATCTGTTTATAAAGGCACTTTTGCCAACAAAACTCTGCAGTGCTTTCTTGTACTCAGCTGGCCCATTGGCTCAGCACCGACGGAGACAGAAGGATGCTGCTCTATAGTACATCTCTAGCGTGACCGCTGGGAGGATCTTACTTTCTCCTCCTCTCTGTGACTCACTCTGAACTGTTTTGCTTGCCTCTGTTAACACTCACATGTATTAGCCATAACACTGAGGGAATTTAGGAAGTCAGCAGTACTGCTGGTGAACCATCCACCATCCATCTCTTTTCCTGTCAGACGGCTCATGAAGGGCACATTGTATATCATACTCTTCGTAAGTTCTGGCCTTGATCTTTTGTTTTTCAAGGTGTCTTTTTAAAAATCAGTTCATCTTAGCACATTCTGTCCTCTAGGAGGACAGCTGTATATTGCAGTTGACAGACACTTTGCTGTAATCTGTGTTTGTTCATTCTTGCTCTCCTCCTGCTTTCCTCCTGTTTTCCCGGTGTGGGCTTGCCACAGTTAGTGTTACAATCCCATTACAGCACCCTGGAATGAGGTCTGGATTTGATTTTTTTTGCATCCCACATTTCTGGAGTATCTACAACTTTGTATTCAATACAGACGTGAACTATTTTTGTAAAATACAGATCATTGTCTGAGTCAGAAATGCCATGCAGTTTGCAGGGTAAACAGAAGAAATTTGCTTCTGTATTTGCCACTGCAGCAATCACAAATTTTCTTAGGAGACAGCAATTCCCTGACAGCTAGATCAGTTTCCACAGTCTTAGCTGCCTAAGAAAGTTGTGTCACATCTTCTTAACCTATAAAAAAGACTTAGTAGCGTCCAGAAAACTAGGCCTAGCTGCCAATATTTCCTTTTTCTCCTGTTTTTTTTGACCTCTTCTGCAATGAAATGTCAATTCTCTGACCCTTTGTTGGTGGGAATTTAGCAAATGCAGAAACAGGGAAAGAATGGCTGGTAGTAAAGTTAACAACACTTTAAAACTCAGAAGAATCTGGAATTTTGTGCTGTTAGAAAGTATTTGTGCCATTTTAAACTTAACTGCTGCAGTTTGTCCATGCTGAGGTACAACACTGGGTCCTTGGTTCAGCGCTTGGGTGTAGTTTTTTGCCCTGAAGCTGGTTCTGCATTCTCATCCTTGGGCAGATCCTCTGCACAGCTCATCTGGGTTCCGTGTTTCTGTTTGCTCTTAAAACAAGCATGGTAACAACTGATAATATTTAACCATTTTTATATTTTAGCCATATATACTGGTTATACAAGTATGTAGGTTAAAAATAATCCTTCTAAATAGAACACTTACGCTGGTACAAACCCACTATTTCCACCTAATGGCTGTAGCTATCGTGTGTCATAGTCTGCTGGGCCTACAGCCACAATAAATAAGAGTCCTTACCACAGAGATGCTAATGCTTACTGTAGGGTTTGCAAGTCTCTGATTTAAGACGTGATTGAAGCATAAAGTAGGAGTGATTTTTATGGTGAGTTGAAGGATATGCTCAGTTTTTAAATGAAGAATTGATGGGGAAAGA
>NW_009259680.1:986401-990733 GCF_000687185.1 Egretta garzetta
GAGTGAACCAGAGGAGGATGTGAAGAACAAGGGGAGGATGTGAATTACCTGGACCGAATGTCTATAGTTTTCATAGACTTTCTGTAGAGCTTTGCATAAATGACTTACAGCCTCGTAGGCCAAGTGCCTGAGCATCTTTTTTGCCTCAGGGGCAGTGTCGCATCAGACATCTTAGCTTCTCATCTGAAAACTGGGCATTTTGCCTTTTCTCTCAACCTCTGTAGTGGGAGATCTGTGAGGTAGGAGATCCTCTTACTGCACGTACATGCAGCACTGGCAAAATGAGGCCTTGTCTCGCTGGGGCCTTCTGGCGTATTCAGGCATTAAAATTAAGAGCCTTGAGTGCTTGTATGTCTGTCACCAGTGGAGGCAGCAGTCAGTAGCACTGCGGTCCTAGTACTCAAAAACCTGTGAGCCAAGCTCCGAATAAGACATTGTTGGCGTTCCCGAAACACAACCTGACTCCCAGAAGGAAGCAGTACGTTTAAGTAATCTGCAGTGATGGCTGGTGCTGCAGGCAAGCTTTTCAATTGTTTTAGAAATCTGTTTGCCAGGTTGTACATTTGCAGTGAAACCGAGGTAAAGCTGTCTTCTGTTTTTCTAGGTTGCTCTGTGAAAAATGAGGGAAACTCTCATGTAATTCACCTGACCTTTACTTTTGTGGCAAATTTGAAACTCAGGACAGGTTCAGACCTGCTGGAAGGACTAGGCCAGACCTGTGGGCTTTGGAGATTGCACAGGATCTCACCCGGAAGCATCAAACACTGGGGGGACGGGCAGGACTGTCACTGCAAATCTCTGCAGCTGTAGCTGGCGCATCGCTCCTAGCAAAGGAATGAAGAGTCAGATTCCCCAGGCAGAGGGTGCTTGCTGGCTGCTGTAGCTTGTACCTCATGTATTTTGTATTCCAGCAGCTAGATTGTTTTTCAGAGAGGATGTAGTTAAAACAAAATATAAAAATATAACTTCCTGATGATGAGATGTTAACAGGTAACCTCTTTTAAACCACAGAAATATACAGTAACTCTTGGTTTTGTCAGAACCCTGGATGAACTAATGAGCCTTAATTGCCCTGACCAGCCTCACCTGGGGCCTCCACCCACACCCCTGCCCTTAGGCCCAGTAGCCTCATTTAAGCTCAGTCTGAGGGCCTCACTTTCTGTCTGGGCTGAGTTGAGGAGTCTATGCTCTGACTCTCTTTGTGAGCTGGTTGATTTTTGGCTTTATTGGACCTGGCTTCTTGGCTTGCCTGATGCTCACAGGGCTGTTACTAGGATGTGTTTCCATCCCAGCCATGCTCTGCTTGCTGGGCTCAGGTGCGGTGGGGCTCTGCCTTACCAATGAGAGAGAGCCTTGCCTGCATTGCGGCAGCCCTTGCCTCCCCGTCCCTTGGAGAGCAGCTCTGTGCCTTGCTGTCCCTGGCAGGTTTGTAGCTGTCTAATTTCTGCCTCCCTTTATGTGGTCCTGTCTGCTAAATGAGGAGCTCAACAGGGCAGTCTTCATGCTGTTCTGACCAGCTTCAAATGCGTGTGGCTTTGTTTGTTATGGATATGACGCTTGAACCTTCAGAAGGGTGACACTTAAAATGTCCCTGATGGTGGGGTGCTGGTTGGAGGTTAGGCTCGTGCAGTCTATGCAGCTGAAACATTGAAGAGAGAGGGTTATCCCTAGCCAAGAACCATTTTACTGCCTGAATATTCTGCTTGGTGAAGAGGGCCTGTTCCTCACTTGCACAGTGGCATCTCTGGAGTGTGGGTGTACTCTGAGAGGCAGGTCTCCAGGGGAGCACAGGAGAAATGGGTGAATCTATTTCACCCGTGTTTTGCCTCTGCTTGTTCAACCTGTCTGTTCAGGCTGTGACCTCTTCTGAATCAGGACAGTCTCTCCCTAAGTTTTTTCTGTTGGTCCTGGCTGCTTTTGGGGAAAACAGTTGGGGCTTTTAGTCACAAGTTGTGATAAATGACTGCAGTGGCTTAAAAATTGCATTTACTGATAATATGACAAATTAGGTGTGTATGTATGCAAACTGTGAGAGTTTCTGTGGCCAGTATTTATTGCTGCTACTACAATAAAATGCTGGTTTTGTAAAAACCAGAATTTTCTTTTAGGGAAGTCCTGTCTTCACTGATATTTTGAAACTGTTTTGGAGAGGTCGAAGTGTTGCTTAAAATGTTCAGAAGGGTGGTTGAATGGTGGTATTTCAGCTTAAACAGACTTTCACTTTAAAGTTTGGAATCATTATGGCTTAAAACATTACTAAAAACTTATTTTGAGTGTACTGAACTCTTAAGTTGAGGTGTTTGCTATGACTTCTCTCCAGATTTATGTCTTGCACTCTCTCAATCTGTAATATGGAAACTTCTAGATAAGTCTCTTTTTGGGCAGGAAAGATGTAGACAAATGCTGGATCTCCTAGAGCTATATGATCTGGTAAGAATAAGGTAGGATTGTACTTCTAAAGAGTGTGTTATTTTCCAACCAACAGCGCACTATAACTATGAAGGACAAATATCTGTGAATTTTAGGAGTTTTTGGGAGAATTATGTTCTATAAACCCTAGGCAGGCAAACTTGAAAGAAAGACTTGGGTGTATATGCACATTTGAAAGTACTTATATAAGCGTGAAGTATGCGTGAAGCTTACTCTTTCTTCCAGCAAAGTCAGTAAGACCAGATTAAAACTTATTGCATAAATTCTTCAGCAAGTCATTTCCTATAAATCCAAAACACATAGTTCTGCTTGGTTAGAAAAAAAACCCAACCAAATAAAACCTCTTTCAAAAGCTCTGCCCTTCATCTCCTGTTTCTGTGTGTCATTGCCCAGTGGTTATGACTTTGCTTTTTAGATGGTTTATCTCTATGTGTGTTTTGGTCTCCTCTACTTGTGTAGTTTCAGAGGGCAGTATAAAATACAGAAGGTACAGACCATGTCTTGCCTCCAGGGAAGTAAGATGTTATTGGAGCAAAAGTGTGGCAGGGAAGAGCAAGTGTGAAGCAGGTATAAAATAAACATATGGGCACTTGGCAAGTTGAGGTAAGTTCCTGAAGGCAGTTCTCCTGCCAAGGCGAATGTGCTGCTGGTGCAAACTGTCTTCCCTTGGACAAGCTGACTTTGTACTGGTGAAGCCTACAGTGCAGTATCAGTGTAGCTTGGATAAAAGCGTGGTTGTAGGGTGGTACTTCTCCTTCCTAATTGCCTAAATGCACGAGTCAACTTTTTCATTAGTGCAGAAGTTCAGGAGCGTACTTAGTCCAATGAAGTCCTGATCTTGAACAGGTCCTGCTCCATATGAAGTAACTGTGTAACTTGGCAGACTGCAGGGCTGAGCTGACTCTGCTGGGGATCAGGCCTGGGGCAGGCTTTCAGCTACTGTGAAATTCCACTGCACCAGTGGAATGGGTTTCGCCAGCTGAGCATCTTCCTTTCAAATCCTGAAGTTTCCAGACTAATCAATTTTAGCCCTAGGACAAGATCTGTGTGTGTCTGCATGCCTGCCTGTGGATAATCTGTATTTGTAACCCTTCTGATAACAGTAGCTGGCAGACAGAAAACTGGCTGTGTTCTGTCTGATGTGTTTCAGTGTCCTCAGGTCCTTGCTGTCCCCTGCTGTAAAAGTTCCTCTCTGCACAAGTAAATACCCAGACAAAAAATCAATTTCCTTAACATATGTTGGTCAGTTGAACTGATTTTTGTCCTGAAAAGTCAAAAGTCCAAAAGGGACACATTGCATTTGATCTATTCTGTCAGTGTGCAATAAAATGCCCTATCCAGATTTATTTGAACCTTTGGTTTGAGTCACCTAGAGCAGATTTTTTTCTGACATCGCTTATAGCAAGAAACCTAGTTTCTGGAGCCTTTAAAATGTTTTCAATAATTACTCCATTAGAAGGGTTGATATAACTAGGCAATCAACCTAGGAGTGAGGATTGGTAGGGAGCTTCAGGAGCATGCTCTATTCCCCTGCTATTGAAGGAAAATATAATCCATTTTATAAACTGATCAAGAGTTCTTGGAATATTAATTGAGGCTTAGGACCCCGTGGCCCAGTGAGAAGGATGATGTTTAGAAAGCTTATATTTCCAGCCTAAATGTGTTTATGGTAAACTTATAAGCGTTAGTTCTTGGGCTGACATTATTGATTTCTTCTTTCCTTTTTTGTTTTTTTTTTTTTTTTTTGTTAGGTTGTGTGGGTTGTTTTTTGTGGGTGTTTTTTTTGGAACTGCGGTATTTAGCAGAATTTAATAAATTGCCCCCCTAAGCAATTTTTCATTATGCTTCATTTGATTTTGCTTCTGCTGAAAGAGGAGAGGTTTGTTTTTTCCTCAGATGTGC
>NW_009259680.1:990826-1006149 GCF_000687185.1 Egretta garzetta
TGCTTTCCTGCTGCTTCCCTTGTCCGATCCAGCCATGCTGCAGTGGTGGGGTGAGCTGTATCGGCTCCTGATCTCCCTGGTGCAACGCAAGGGAGACAGTGGGACTGGGGCAAGTGGGACTGCCCTTCTGATAGCAAGCTGCTGTTAGATCAAATTAAACACTTTTGAAACTGCAATCCCAGCCTTAATTTTGCTGGCTAGCCAAGTGGAGGCTTGGTTTTATTTCACACACACACCCCCACCCCTTTCAGGTATTTGGTTTTCTCTTTGCCCTTTTCTGTGCTGACTCAGTTGAAATTCATCCATCCTGAACTTGGTGAGCAGAGCTGTCTGCAGTATTTCAGAGGCAGTCTTACCAGTGTCTTGTACAGTGCCACAAAACCCACCTTCTTCTGGGAATATTTCAACAAATTTATCCTATGGCCATACTTGCCTCTATCATAGAAGGTAAGCTTCCACTTTGGACAGCACTGATGCATGAGGCATGACCTTTATTTCCCCTTGCTGCTAAGGCGATCCTGTGATTCAGGGCTCCTTGTAGCTTTTACAGCATTATCTGAACCAGCCTGTTTACTGCTGCAAGATTTGCTTTGCTAAAATGTTGGTGATTCCAGAGAAGCTGGAGCAGAGGAAAACCTTGAATAAGGGAGCAGGTGCATTGTTACCTACACAGGGTAAAATCCTGGCAGTACTTTCACTGACTTAATAGGGTAAGGAGTCAATAAGGATAATTTGTCCTTTCACACAATGTCTGGCTAACTAAATCAGGGCCTTACCTAAAATCTGATGTCTAATAATTGTTGTTGCACATGTGGTTCATCCCCAATTTCTGTCTGAAAATAGGAAAATGGTGGGGAGAGAAAAGGAGTGGGAAGTAGGAAATGCACGACCTCCATAGTGTGTCTTATACCTGATTTATCTTCAGCCAGGACTGTGTTTCACCTTGGTGAAAGAAAAAGCTTAACCACTGCATCCCATGTTGTAAAGAGATGGGTGATGTGTGAAATAAATTTGACCTGAAGAAACAAGAAAGGGGGTGCAATCTCCTGCCATAAATAACTAATTAAAAGCTATCATCTTGCATCTGACAGCAGTGGCAGCTTCCTAATTGGATGTTATAAATATCCCTGGCAGTCTTTGAAAAGTACATGTTTGCATGGTGGTGAGATAACTGGTACTTTGGCCTTTGTGCAGGATGCAAGAAACCAGGGGCTGATGTCTGAGCTAATGTCTGAATGTGTAATGGCTGCTTCCCCTTGCTGCACAGGCTCCGCATCCCCAGCTTCTGACTCATGCTCTGAGGTCCTGGGTTTTCAACAGCAAGCCAGCTCGTCTCTGCACTCTTTCTCCTTCAGATTTATATCTTTGTAGAAGGCTTCTTTTCAGACTAGCTTCTTTTTTTCTGATGTTATTTTCTTTTTATTTAATCAGGAAGGCATAAAGCTGGTCTACAGATCAGTGGTGATCTTTAAGCATAATTGCATGTTGCAGCCCCTTGTACAATTTGTACAATCCAGAGCAGAAGACCTTTTGTGTTTGTGATTGCCTGTGAGTGTCAGCAGCCCAGATCTGCCTTTCAGAAAGAGGAAAGAAAACAGAAATAAGGTGTGTACGAAGGGGGAGGACCCTGTCAAAGCCAAGCCACAGACACTTTTTTGTTTTTCTTCCTTTCTGCCTGGCAGTAAGTTGCCAGTATAATTTTTTTCTTCACAATCCAGCAGATGGTGTTAGATGGCTATTTAATGACTCGCATGGGACTGAAAGATCTTGGTGATAGAGCTAAAAGGGTGCAAGAAAGAACAGTTTTGCAGGGATGTTCAGCTAATCTGAAAGCTGTGATAGGCTCCTGTTTTAAGCATCTGTGTGTATGCTTTCAGCTTACTACTAGTAGGGGGTGGGGAGCTTTGTAGCTGTAGTACTCGATTTAAATTGAGACTTCTATGATATCTATCATACTCCTTCCTCTGAGGGTTTAGGTGTGTTTGGGTCCAACGGAGCAGAGCAGAATGAATATAACCACTGATCCCCACGGAACACTTTGGGGTTGAGAGGTGTATAAATTTTTTTGTTACTTATTTTTTAATTGCATTTCCTCTTTGCATGCAGCTGGAGAGAGTGAAGCAGTACAACTCTCTGCTCTGCTGTTATAGAAGTTATCTCCTAAACCACACTATGCACGCAGAGGAAATAAGTGAGATGGGGTGAATAAAATGTGAGCTCACCAGGTTGGACACTGTCCATCCAGGCTAAAATACGGCATGTCTCTGACTGCTTTCCATTAGCTGGTGGGATGAATGTGCTGGGTCTTGGTGAAGCTCCCAGAGAACAAGTGTCTGTCCACACTGTTGGACCTGTTACAGATGATTGCATTACCTGTGGGAATTCATAAGTGTAAGTGATTGGTACTACTGGGGAAAAAGCAGGTGGGTGGGGAAAATTGGCTTGAATAGACAGATATATAGCTAAAACTTATTACTGCTTAGGAAAGCTCTTGGGGTCACTGTGGATATTTCGGAGAGTCTGGTTAGTGGACAGCTGTTAGAAAAAAAGGAATTGTAGGGAAATATAATTCAATGGGTTAACCAACCTCTTCACTACTGTAGCCAGTTCTAATAACTTCACCTCAAAAAGTTTATAGAAGAGTCATAAAAATATATGGAAATGGGCAACAAGAATAGTCAAAGGCATAGACTCACTACTACGTGAAGAAGGCATAAGTAGTTTGACTCTTCACCCTGGAAATGAAGCGGCTGGGGGAGCGCCATAAATGATATGGCAAAGATGAACAGGGAAAGACTATTGCTGCTTATTGAAATGTGATGCCGTAAAAGTCTGCGTTTTTTTGTTTTTTTTTTTAAAAACCTGTTGGTTCCTGTAGTGCATAATAAAACTGTGGAGACCATTGTTACCTGACTTTTTAAAGTGGTTTTTTTTTTACTTTTTGTGGAAGTGGAGAAATGATGGATCCAAAGTAGGTTGGACAAATTCAGAAGACCCATTGCTGGTTGTGAAACATGACTGTATGAATGCAGGCTCTGGCAACATACCTTAAGAAAGGTCAGTCTAAACACTGACTTCTCAGTCTTTTGCCAAGCTTAGTTCTTTGCTGGCAGTTCCTCCTAGGTCACCTGTAGATTTGTCCAGTGGTTACTCTAGGTGGCTACTGGAAATGGGATTACAGACTTCTGAAGGTCTTCCTTTCCTGTGAGATAATGATGCATATTTAAGTGATGGATTTCAGTGGTGGAGGTCTATAGGTAATCTACAGTAGGTCTACAGGTAGGCTACTGTACCTGGTCATTCAGAGATCTGCTTATAAAACTCAGCCTAAATCTGCTTCTGCCTCTTCAACAGCTTTCACTCTGGACCTTAGGGCTGGGTTCAAGTATGCTGGTAAGATTCACCTTAATATCAAACGGTTAAGAGACTGGTGTGGAAAATCGTGAGCAGAACAGCCTTGACATGCCAGTCAAGGGCATAACTTGTACAGTCCCAGGAAATTTGTTTTATAAGGTGACAGCTTTTAGTGATGGGATAATGTATTCTACTTGGTAGACTTGTTCCTTAGAAGTCACTAAAAATAGTAAGCACTAGGGTATACAAATGTCCTGGGTAGAGGCACAGAAAATGAGAGACAGCAGTGTGACTTGTCTACTAATAAACTGCAGTACTGGTGCTTTTTGGGGAGGTTTTCTGTGTTTGGGGTTTTCTTTAAGAGTTATCCCTCTGGCTGGCTGGGGGCTGGTTTTTGTCCTGTAGTCCACGAGAAGTAGGGCATAAATCCACATCCAATAATGAGAATAAGTTAGACTATGATATTTAATCTTGGAGCATCCCAAAGCAGTTTACTGGGTGACTAACCACAAAGGGAGCCTTATCAATATCTGTTCTGGGAAGCTGAGTCATCCCTAAATGTGACCAGCTCTTTCACAGGTTGCTAGCTGGAAATCAAGTGTCAATTCTGGCCTGTGGAAGGGGGGGAAAAACCCACAATCGCCAAACCAAAGCAAATTCCTTCACATACTTCCCTCTCAAGAATCCCTATTTTCTGGTATTCCTGGCCAGCTTGCAGTATCCTTTACAGGAGGGGAGCTGTGATCTTGCCTCATGCCTTGAGTTTTCAGAGGGGATTTGTGTTCCCAAAGAAAGGCCATGTCTTTCCTTTTTGTTGGTTTGCTCAAGAAACGGTAAAGAAAAAGAGCATGTAAGGAAAGGCTTCTGGCTAGTGCTTCTCAAAGCCCTTGCTGATTTGAAGGGGGATGTTGTGGCTAGTAGTACTGCTTTGATGTCTGATATATGTGCAATTCTGCATTGCAGATCTGATGTAGATGAGCTGGCTGAGTATGTAATATAATGTGCTTGGGCATTAAAGCTGTTTCCTTAGGCTTGCTTGCCTCTCAGTTACCTTTTTAAAAAATCTCTTCCCTGCTTTCATCCCTTCTGGTTCATGTCTGTAGATGCAGTCCTTGGTGGAAAGGGACTCATCCTCACATTTGCATTACAATAATTCTCTAAGATACTGGGTTTTGTTTTGGCTTTTTTTTCCTGCTAGTGTCAGTTTAGCTTATCAGCATCTGAGGCAGCTGTATGTGTCCCTATCCTACGTGGGCTGAAGGGGAGCAGAGGCTTTCAAAGTGGTCCTTGGCAGCCAAGAAGGTGCAAGTTCATAAATAACTGTTGCTGTGGTAACACATCAGCGCTGTCCCTGGGCTGAGTTTTCACTGGTAGGTGCTAACATATCAAATTATTAACCTGGACTGGGAGCTGTGTTGGTGGCAGAGAACTGTAAAATGGGATTAACCACTTGAGGTGTGTTAAGCAGAGATATCCAGTGCTTCCCCAGATGGCTCTGAAGATTGGTGAAGGGGTAACACAGCATTTAGAGGGTTTTTGGCTCTTCAGTAATCCAGACAGAGTGTGGGTACCAGAGTGCAATAGTGGACAAATTCCACAGGCTTTACATTGCCTTCTTGACTGTCTTGGCAAAAAGCCCAAGGACTGATATAAGAAATTGTCAAGCTTCAGATATGTTCAAAATCCTCCTTTCCTTGGCAATGGCCGCTAGCCAGGCAGTGTTGGGAATCTATGCTGGTACTGTCCATACTGAGGCCAAGTTGTCAAAATCTTCAGGATGGTTTTCGCCAACACTGAACTTGTGCTAAGGACCACAAATGGAAGCATTGCTCAGGAATCTAAATATCTTCCTCTCTTCTTCCAGTTATGCTGCTTAAAACCAATTTTCTCTATATTTAGAGGCCATCTAGTAAGATTAAAAATGTTATTTCATGTATAAATATTCTCTCTGGACTGGAAGAACAGCATGCAGTATCCAACGGGCCTGTATGCTGTGTGTGCATGTTTGCTTGTGTTTGGTATTCATTCTCAAATAAAACTGAGTTAGGTTAACTTTGTTGTATTTACGTTCAGTTTTAATTCCTGGTGCACATGTGCTAACTCCTTTCCCTTCTGTCATCCTCCTGGGATGGAGGAAGGTTTATTTCACCGATTTTTTTTTTTTTCTGTCCTTTTTTTTTTTTTTTATGAAAAGGTGTTTTTTATTTCTATACATATAGGAGCTCTGGAGCTGGAGGGGTCTGTTTTTTCTAAAAGATTTCCTATTTTCAGAGTGAATGAAACAATGTATCCTTCTGTTGCCAGGAAAAAAAATACTTCCTATAGTGATAGCTGTGGATTTCATGGGTTATAAGCTTGGATTTAAGAAAAAACCCTTTTTTTCTTAATGACCTGTCTTCTCACTGCTACTCAGTCTTTTCTCTCATGAAATATGTTTTCTTAATACAAAACATGATGATGTCTTCTGGACTTCTTGATGATGTTTTAAAATACTCACTCCTCTTGTAGTGTGCGTGCACTATCACATCAATGCCCCTTAAATGGCCAGACTTTTTCTGGTGACTTGGCACAGGGCTTTCAGAAGTTGCAGATATGGCAATTGCTGTATGATATTGGATCCTATTCTATTTTTGAGCTGTTGATCTGTGAACTTCTGGCACCAGTGGATTTTGCTTGAAGAATTTACTCTTTTTTTTTTTTTTTCCTGTATCTCCTCATAATATGCCTTGAACTTAACCTAACCTCTTATTTTTCATAGTAAAGAAGTGTTCCTATCTGTTTTCAGTGATGAAGGAAGCTGCTTGCCTGCCAAAAGTGTAAAATAACTGCAAGATCTCAGTAGCTTCATAGTAATTTGGTGTCTGAGAACTGGCTACTAGTGCTGGTTGTTTGCAGCCACTGGTAGTGTAATCCTGCAGAGCTCCTGTATGAACATTACTGAAAAATACACGCATATTGAAGGTGCATTTGAGTCAGGGTGTGGTCTAACAATACAGTTCTTAAATTGTTTAGCTACATATCTGAGCCAAATTCTGAGCTGGAAAGATTGGAACGGGTGGGGATTAACTTCCTTGTAAGTCTACGATGCAGCCTGCCTGTTCTGCAAAACTTTGAGCTTTGACCAGGTCAGAAAACCTGTTGTTGTGATAATTTGCTTGTGGCTTACCTTCAAATGTTAGCATTGGCTGATGGATTTTTACCTGGTCCTCAACAGGATGAGGAGAAAAGAGCTAATAACCACTTTTACCAATGCTACAGGAAGCTGTAGCATTTCTCCACCCTTCCCTCATCTGAGGCAAAAGGATGCAGCTTCATTCTAGAACCTGGCAAGGTAGTGAACATAAGGAAAGCTTCTCACCACTGAAACCATGTCCCAGTGCCAAGGGTGTGTAAGGTTTAGTCTTTGAGACTTAAGCTCTGCAGTGTTCCTTCAGTTCTACCCTCAGGCTTGGAGTTACCTGGCAAATATGTTAAGGGAATTTAAAGCATGAAATGAAATTTGGGTGAATGGCAAAATGCTTGAATTCAGGAAGGGAGCCAGCATTCACTTTGTCCTTCCCTGATCTCTTATCACAAGTAAGAAAGTACTGTTGACAACTAGAGATTGTTCAAGTGTGAAGTCCCATGCTCCTCCCTCCTCTCTCTTTTGCAGTATTCTCTTCCAACGTTGGGACGAACAAACTGAATTTGCAGTTAGCTAACTAGTTCCCTACTCCTCCTCTTGCACCTGTTGGAGGCCTGGGGTAAGGACCCCATAGAGCCATGTGAGTTGCTTTTCCCTGCAGGGAAGATTTCACCCAGGGACTTGGGTAAATAGGTTCCATTTCATTTAGCTGGTGGTGTGTGGGTAAGGTTTTTTCCTGCCTAGGTAGACTGAGACAAGGGAGACCCAGAGTGGATATAAGAAAGAATGTTTTTTCCTGAGAGAACAGTTGGGCAGAGGAGCAGGTTTCCCAGCAGAGCTGTGGTGACTCCATCCTTGGAGGTTTTGATGACATGACTGGATAAAGCCCTGAGCATCCTTGTTTAGACCTCAAAGCAGACTCTACTCTGAGCAGCAGGTTGCACTAGGAACCTCCTAAGGTGTCTCCCAACCTGAATTACCCTAAGAACACAGACCTCCCCTGAGCCCCAGGCAGTGCAGTCATGTTTGGTGCAAGCCTGTATGGACAAACAAGATCCCAAATTCTTCGTGTTGCTCACCTGTACAAGTTCAGTGAGGGTTTTAGATCACCTCCTCCTGGGGATGTATTCTTAGTATTGTAAAGTAATAAAGGAATGGCAGGGTGTATTTTTTTTTTTAAATCCCATGGGAATAGCTGGAGCGCATCAGCAGGCACTTGGTCTAGAATGGGCTATTCTCAGTGTGTTTTCCTGATCCTCACCAGTTGCTCTTCCTTGCTTCTGATAGACTTTCAGGTTTTGTCTACTTCCTAGCAGGACAGTAGCACTCCAATTTGTGTCAGAATTTGTACCAATCTTACTGTCATTCCCTGTGTGGATGTTCAAAGCAACATACATGACATCAGAAAAGGGGTGCATGTACTGAAGACTAAGTCTGTATGCACAAGGAGCTACCATAAGTAATAATATCAAAACCGTAATAGTGTAGTTCTGCTGGAAAACTCTCCTTTGTAGGGGAGTCTGATGACTATCATACTGCTGAGTTTGATCTGAAAGGGCCTATTAGACTCAAGCTATCCATGGCCAGCAAAGTAGTTCAGCACCTTCATACGAGAGCCGAAAAGCTCAGAAGCTCATGTCATCTCTCCAGCTGTTCATGCCAAAGTACTGGACATGAAAGACCAAATTATGTTTCATGTTTTGCAAGTCTTTTTCCAGTCACTTCTGCCTTCTTTTTGCTGTGACTCCCTTGCTGGGTGGCTGAAGGGTCTGCTGCCATTCCTACCCTCTGACTGCTCTAGCTCAATGATCCTTACCCTTTCCTGTATCACAGCCATCTTTTCCACATATTCACCCTCCCAGACCTGCCGGTACTGTCTGCCCTTTGCTGACCCTCAGAGGATGGTTTTTCACCTTTGTGGCTTCTGTGCTCTGTCTGTGGGACAGGCAGCTACAATGAGGCTTAGGCCATGGCTCTTTGCAAAAGTAGCTGCTTTCCTTGACTTCCAGCAGTGTATTCCTTATGCTGTGCTGGTAGGAAACCTCAGAGTAGGTTGGTTGGGTTTTGTTCTGAAAGTGTCACTGAGCTTGTGTATAAGATGGGCTGGAATGCTTTGCTGAAAGCATTTTCATGGTGGGAATACAGAAATTTACTCCTTCCCATTGCTGTTTCTTGTCTTGTTGCTCTGCATGGCTTGTTTTAATAATTTGATTACTGCATGATGCTGGAGAACTGTTCCTATTGGAGTTGTAACAGTTGGGAGATGGTCAGCAAGCAAGTTACAGTCTACGTGGTCAAAACCAAAAACTTTTTGAAAATTGATAGCAATGATTGTTTTTGAAGCTATGGCTTCTCTGCACATAAAGCAATTTTAAATAAAATGAGTCATGGTCTTGTTCTCACGCAGAGATATGATATCCACAGGTGGAGAACAGAAATGAAAATAACATCCTACCATTCCCGAAAACAAATGCACAGGAGAAAACAGCTCACCCCATCCACCCTTTCACAAACAAATGCCTAAACTTTGTGACACTGCTGATGCTTGAAGTTCAAGGTCAGTCTGGGAGGTAACTGTAACTGGATTGCTTCAAAGGCTTTTTCTTTAAAATCTTAGCTTCAAGTTGCCATCAGATTGCTGTTGTGCTCTTAAGTTAGCCTATTGTGCCCATGCAGAAGTACCTGTTGTAGCGAACTTACTTGCACTTGGATGCAAGGTTAACTGTCCTTGCTTCAGATGATAGATTTGGAAGAAAACCTGGTAGGTAAGTGATTTGTAAGTAACTCAGGCCTTTACATGCTGATGTGACTACTTTTCTTCTTCCTCTCGAGGGAAACTCAGTCAATGGAGGAGTTTCTAGATGGGGAAACCACTACACCAGCGTTCTCTGTTTAGTCCCTGAATGGCCCCTGAGTAGTCCCTTAAGTGTGTTAAAGGCTTCAGCTGATATAAGAAGATAACAGAAATGAGAGCTACCTGGAGGTCTAAAGTCTGATGTTCTTAGTTCAAATGTGTCCACTATCTGGGCACACAGGATCTGGGATCAACATTATAAATTAGCATGGCAAATACTAGTCTTGTCTCTTAGCCAGGGCAGCACTTGTGCTGCCAGCAGACTTTCTTTTTTTTGTCTCACTGAGACGCTTGCCTTATCCATAGTTTTTTGCATCCTGTAGCCAATATCAGTCAAGTGGATGTTGGGGCCATTCGTTTCATTGACCCTAAAGGGTCAGGCTTCTACAGCAGCCATTTTAAGCTGCCTTCAGGGGCTAAGTTAATTCATGACAGAACAAGGCGGAGAGGTGAAAAGAGACTATCAGACTACATTGAAAATATTTAGTAGGATCTGTGATAGCCACATACAGAATAGACAAAGACTCAGACTTCCTTGTCTCATCAGAGGTAATCTAACATCCACTGCATTTACACCAGAAGGGTGGTGGAGAAGGGTTAATTTTGAGGGGTGTTGTTTCAGGACTCTGGCATTGCTTAGCAACAAGACAGTTTCAGTGCTCTTCAACCCTATCTTTGCACTTGAAAGGTGGTGAATAGGGTATTTCCAAGGCAAAATTACTTGCATGGGGTCATTCTATCAATGTTGGAGGTAATGGTAGGGCCTAGAAACCTTAAGTCTTTGACTAGCTCTGGATCTGTGCACTGGGCTGTGCAAGGCCCCACTTTAGAGCGTGCGTTTAAATTATGGAGGGTCTGACATCCATGTTGAACATTGTAGGTTAATCTCTAGGACAGAATGTTATGTTTTATTTATAGGTACTGCTTGGTGGTAATGGTAGCGAGGGTTTTCATTAACCACACCTGTCTGGAAGTGGTACGCAGGTTGAATAAAACCAAGTGTTTGCTGTCTGCCCTCCTGTCCCGACTGCTTTATTCCTCCTCCTTGAAGCCCCAAGACTAGCACATTAAAAATGCAAATGCTCGTTCACAGGAGTTTCTGTGACTTGGTTGCATTTTTTTTATCTGTGCAGCTCCTGGTTTCAGGGGACCTTCACACAGACAAAATTGATCGGCGGCAGGAGGAGGAAAATAGCCGTTGCCAGGGCAACTGGTGATGACTCATCCTGGGTAGCAAGCAGCAAAAGCTGTGAGGCTGCAGTAATTTTCCAGATGCTTAATCCAGCTCTGGATTCTTTATTTCTCTCACTGACAGGCAGAAATCCTCCTCTGCCTTGCTTTGCTTGGAGACCCACGCAAGCCTGCAGCCGTACGTGATGCAGAGCAGTCCTTTGTGGTGCTTACCCAGGCGCGTCTCTGTGACGCTGTTCTGAGTAATGCAGATGAGCTACTCTATGGATTGAACTGTACCCCCCAAAGGTAGTAAAAATAGAACTTTAAACTGCCCATCTGCAAAAATACCCCAGTGTGTCATTGGCTGCGCTCAATTCCTATCTACCGACTAGCATCACATTTACTCTAACTCCAGCTCGATGCATTACATCGGTTCATCTTGTTCCTTTCCAGTAAGGAGGCTGTGCCTGTGCTGCATACAGAGTGTGCTAAAAGGAGAAAAGTGAACTGTGTTTGGCACATGCATTTCCATGAATTAGCTTGTCTTTTCTACGACCTACTAATTTTTGTGCATGAATTTCAGTCTGCATGTGATCAAATAGAGGAGGTTAAGAGGCTTATCCAGGAAAAGGGCAGCAGAAGGAGCAATACCTTCCATGTCACTCAGGGGATGCCTACCTTGCGGTTTTCCTGCAAGGACTGCATTGTAATACAGGCATCACCCCATTTGGGGCACTGTTATAAAAGTCCAAGTAGTTATTTACCTGCTCTGGTGGCAATGCAGAGTTCTTCGTGATTGCAGTAAGATGCTGAAACATCCAGACGTGACTAGAGTAAAGGTAGCTTCAGCTTGTTTATGCGAGGAAGGTACACATTTCCCTGTTGAGCAGGAGGAGCATTTAGCACAGGGTGAGAGTGGAATTTGGTTTCCCTGTTTAAGTGAGTTCATCCAGCTGTGGCAGGTGCGAACCTGCTCTGTGGCCTGGGGAGAAGGAAGAACTTGTGGGGAAAATAGGAGAAACAGCAACAGAGCCCTGTGTGTGTTTTGGGAGGCGGGAGAAAAAAGTACTGATACTGCCAGCTGCTGTCTCATGCAATCCCTGGAAGGCAGCTGGCTTTCTGTTGGTGAATCAAGTGAGACCGTCAGCTCCTTCTCCCACAATGCAGTCCCTTGCTTGCAAGTCCTCATTAAAGTTTTGGCAGGGTGTGCAGCTGAAATGAGCTGCTGCATTGCTGACAGGCTCTGCAGTGTGTTACTGGCCGAGAGCCAAATCCATTAAAGCCACCCAGTGTGTGGGCATGAGGAAGCTGAATGTGATGTTTGTTTTCCACTTCTTGTTGTGGTCAGGTCATCTGCTAATAAATACATGAACCGTATTGCATCAATATGTATTGCCTTGAATCTCTGTGTCCTGTCAGTAGGTAGGATGTGTAAGCATTTAATGAATGTGCTGTGGCTGCTCTTGGGGGAAACCAGTTTTAAAAGGTAACAGTAGAGGCTCATCTTTTTGCTGTGAGATCCTGAGCTCTTTCTTGGTGTGCAGCTGTGCCTAACTGTGGCCATGTTTTGTATATCTAAAGGGAGAAGTGTTCCATGATCAGTCACAGCTTAGGACACTCACCCTATTTCCCTTCATATCCTTGCATGAAAACTAAGGTTACTGTGCAACAGGTTGATACATGCGGTGAATTTGCTAGGAAGTTGTCTTTTCCAGAAGCAGAGTTTTGGAAATGTAACAAAATGAAAGCCAAATATGATATTTTGATCCATTCATCCCACCCCCCAAGATAGGAATAATTTGCTACATGGGTAGCATGACATATGTGATAATAAAAATGCTGCTAATCAGACCATTTACAATTTTGGCAGCAATTATTGCAGGCCTGCATAGTTGTGCTAGATTTATTATAACATATACAGCGAATTAGCACCAAAAGTTCCACAGTCCTAGCAAACTCCTTATGTGAAATTATGAAATATCATCAATTGTATTAAGCTCCTATGTAGTTCATGGGTCGTAGAAAAGATGCTGGTGTCTCAGTCTTTCTGGAAAAGCAAAACACCCAAGTTTAAACCCACCTGTTTAATGCTGTAATATTCCCTATTAATAAGATGTATTGACTTCAAGTCAGATGCACTGACTCCCACCTCATCGGTCACCAACTGTGCAATTGCTATGCTTTCAGCATATTACAGAAACAAATATGAATAGATTTGGAAATCAAATAAGCTTGCAGGTTGCCAAAGTCTCTTTGTGGGGCTACAGTAGGAGAGGTGTGAAGAAGGTGTGTTCAGTGGAGATGCACTGAATGGTGCAGTTCAGCATGTATATAATTTCTAAGCCAGCTGGCATCTGTCGTGGCTGTTGGCTAAGGTGACATCCCACTGAGCCAGTCAACTCTGCAGCTAGAAAAGGGGCTGGCATTGCATCTTTGTGGGAGGGGAGAAAATCAGTAGCTGCCCTTGACTTCACAGCGCTCCAGGCTCATTTATCTCCTTGGAAATGCTGTAGAAACAGGTTTTAATTTTTGCTTATCTTAAACTAACATAAAGCAAAATGTCTTTTACAGGAAAGAAATATTCAAGCAGTAAGAACAACTTGAACTAAATCCCAGGTTCTAAATGCTGAGCATAGCTTTTCATTTGGATTTTGAAACCGCCTGTTCTCCTTATAACATGCTCTCTAAATCCCTCTGATCCAAACTATTGTTTATTGAAAATAGGACTCTTAAGTCTTTGAGACATGAAGCCCTGGGGAAGCTTAAAATCCAGGTATATCATATTTCATGCTGCCCCATACCAACAAGGAAGAAGAGCTCAGTTCTCATCTCGGTCAGTGCTTGGCACCTCTGTATGGAAATTCCCAATCAGAAGCCAGTTGCTACTAATTTAGCTTTGGCAGTTGGATGACTGTCTTTTGAAAACAATATTGTAGGCTGTTGAAGAGAGAGCATAGTCATCCCACTAATGAGATTTATCAATTGGCTTGTTCACCTTCATTTTGCTCCATAATGTTTCCTAGTAGTAAGATGCTTTGCTTTGATAGTTTTGTAGGGGAAGTAGTAGAAACACTACTTTGTGAAACCTTAAAAGCCATAGCTACAGAGAGTTTTTGGGAGAGGTGCTAGATCTGCTCACGTAGGTAGTGTATGGTGTCTGGCATGGCAAGGTCCTAGTGGATGTGGCTGGTGCATTACCCTTGAATAGCACTGATACTCATTGCAGTGCTATGAAGTTATCCTCTAACTGCATGGTATTTTCTAATATGAGGATGATGAGTGAGAGGGGAGATGCAGCATCACTGAATGAAGGCAGAGAAAACTGAAGTCTTGTTGCATTCCTAGGTTCCTTGTTCATGGGATTTTTCTCCTTCATGCTCTTTTAAAAATGCTTACCAAAATTTTCCACGTCTAAGGATGCATGGAGGTCTGTTAGTCTATCTTCTTTATAGGAGACACTGAAGAAGCTGCTTGTAGTCAAGGTCCTGGGACACTAAAGTTCCTGAAATCATTAAGAAAGAAGGATTACTGTTACTTGCACTCTAAATTACTCTTGTTTTTTGTGGAAGTGAAGCTGAGAATAATACTTAAATCTCTGGCCTGCCTACAATTTACACAGGATAAAGTCTCCTTTCTTTACCTCATGAAGCACTTGCAGTTCAGTGTAGGAAAGCTCTAGGTTCCCCCCCCTCCCCCCTGTGTTAAATAGTCAATTCCACTTATCTCTCCATGGTATGTCCCAAATATCCATGTCACTCCTAGGCACTGATTCAGAGTTGAGTGCCATCTCCTATCTTCTGTGTCTTTCCCTGAAGTGTGGTGAGATTTCTCAGCAGATCTAACTATGAAGTTTGGGCCAAGTCTGCTGTGCTTAGATAAGAACTATCAGTGGTGAATGCAATTGTCTTTAGCAGAGAGCAAAGTTATCTTTAGCTTTCTTCCTGTGCTGGCTACTCACACATTTTTGCCCATGAGTACTGCAGAATTTCCTCTGCTCAGCAGCAGTGTGTCAGCTCTGAAGCTTAATTAGTATCACTGTAGCTAGGTGGTTTGCTGTTGAACACAGGTTTAAAGTTAGCAAAGAAATTCCATGGAGGTTGCTCGATTCTGCCCACTCTTCTTTATTATTGCATTTGTGTCAGGGGCTACTTTAGCTTTGTGCGTAAGAACCCTTAAGACCTCTCTTATGCATCTCTTGCACAGCACAAGAGGTACCTTGAATGACCTGTCATTGCAAAGAAGCTGGGTGAAGACTACTGTGTTTTAATAACAGCCCTTTCTTCTAAATTCATAGAATCATAGAATGGTTTGGGTTGGAAGGGACCACTAGAGGTCATCTAGCCCAACCCCCCCGCAGTGAGCAGGGACACAGCTAACTAGATCAGGCTGCTCAGAGCCCCATCCAACCTGGCCTTGAATGTTTCCAGGGATGGGGCCTCCACTACCTCTCTGGGCAACCTGTTCCAGTGTTTCACCACCCTCATTGTAAAGAATGTCTTCCTTACCTCTAGCCTGAACCTACCCTGTTCTAGTTTAAAACCATTACCCCTTGTCTTGTCAAAGCTGGCCCTACTAAAAAGATTTTCCCCATCTTTCCTATAGGACTCCTTTAGGTACTGAAAGGCTGCAATCAGGTCTCCCCGCAGCCTTCTCTTCTCCAGGCTGAACAAGTCCAACTCCCTCAGCCTGTCCTCATAGGAGAGGTGCTCCAGCCCCCGGATCATTTTTGTAGCCCTCCTCTGGACCCACTCCAACACTTCCATGTCCTTCTTGTGCTGAGGGCTCCAGAGCTGGACGCAGTACTCCAGGTGAGGTCTC
>NW_009259680.1:1006460-1015271 GCF_000687185.1 Egretta garzetta
CCAGCCAGTTCCCTATCCACCGAACAGTCCACCCATCAAATCCATAGCTCTCCAATTTAGAAGGGTGTTGTGGGGGACCGTGTCAAAGGCTTTGCAGAAGTCCAGATAGATGATGTCCATTGGTTTTCCTTTGTCCACCGTTGCTGTCACACCATGATAGAAAGTCACTAGGTTCGTCAGGCAGGACTTGCCCTTGGTGAAGCCATGCTGGCTATCTCGAATTATCTCCCTGGCCTCCATGTGCTTTAGCATAGCTTCTAGGAGGATCTGTTCCATGATCTTCCCAGGCACAGAGGTGAGGCTGACAGGTCGGTAGTTCCTGGGGTCTGTCTTTCTACCCTTTTTGAAAATGGGCACAATGTTTCCCTTTTTCCAGTCACCAGGGACTTCATCTGACTGCCATGACTTTTCAAAATTCCCCTGAAACAGGTCACCTATGTGTATAAAAACCTCTCTTGTGCATTGTGTAACAACATCATGTCATATCCCTCTCACCCATTGGTCTGAGGTTTTTGTTGCCAAAGAATATTCAGCACCTTCTGCTAGCACTATATTCTCCACAATGCCCTCTTTATTTTAAGCAGCACTTAACATTTCTCAGACTGACAACCACCACCTTGGGATTCCTGGGAGCATCAGCAGAGACAAAGAATTTTCTTCTTCCATGGAATCCAATTTCTGATATTTTTATTACCTTTTCCCCCTATAATATGCCACCTGAAGACACTGGATGTAAGCCCCTTTATTTTGGGGTGGGGTGGGGGGAAGGCTAGAAATAAGCTCTGAAAAGTAGGTTTGCACTTTGCAGTGCTCACATAATGAAGGGGATGAATATTTCTAAGGATACTAGATTCATTTTTTCTACAATACTATGTCGTAGAAATAGACCACGCTGTCCTCCTGCAAAGTACTTCAGTGCCTCTGTTTTACTTGGAAGTCAACTGAGGGCCAGAGAGGCTCTGCTGACCTGAAGTAGGGTTTAAACCAGCCCTTGAAGCCTTTGGTTTTAGTTTAGAGGAGCCTAGCCTGAGGCTGCATCCCCATTTACCTTGTGTTCTTCCAAGTTCAGCAGCCCCCTTGGCAAACTGGGAATGATCAGTGTCTGAACACACAGGAGCTTCTCTCTCAACCCGTACCTGGGGTCAGTCTAAAACTTCCCCATGCACATGATCATTTTGCTGTTAGCTGAAGGCCACCGCTTTTCAGCTTGCTGGGAGCATATGAGGTTATTACACAGGTATAATGAAGCATGAGCTCACTTTCGTTTAGCTTTACTAATACAGTTCTTCAGCTTTATTAAACATTCTTGAGATTGCTATCTATGGCACTTGTAGCTCATTTTTTTTAATAATGACTTTGGGGTGGCAGTGTCTTTTTAATAAGAACTTATGCCTTTATCTGATGTGTTGCCTGCAAGTATAATAAAGAAAGTTTAAAACAATAAAGTCAAATCACTCTTATCTGAAGAGCCAGCATCACATAGCTTCCAGAGCTTTCTGTTCTTGCATGGAAGTTTTATATGCATCTAGTAGAGCTGGCCAGGATTTAACCAATGCTTGTTACCACCAAGTTAGCTTGATGGTTTCCTCCTTGAGCACAGAGCCTAACCCAGGGGGATTTAGACCTAATTCTTCATGGTAAGGGATGTAAAAAAAGTTGGTTGTTATTTAAATGATAACCTCTTTATTCCTGCACATATTGCGTTATGGCAAATCATGCCCAGAGACTGTACTAGCCAGTGTTTCTCACCTGCCCAGTAAAATTGTATGACCATACCCAGGATATGGGCAGGTGTGAGCTCAACAAGCCCTCTGCAGGGCAGGTGAGGAAAAGTGCAAGTCAGTACCTTAAGGAATAGCACTCTGACACAGAATGATCCATTCCCCGAACTCAGTAGTGGAGGAAAGCCCACGCAGTTACCTTCTTCAGAGGATGGTACCCAAGACTGCTACAAGGGTTTTGATGGGGCAGAAAAAAAAAAATTTCCCTTCCCTTTTACTTTGAGGCTGTAACTTTTTGTGTGATGATATGGAGGAGGGCTACAAAAATGATCCAAGGGCTGGAGCACCTCTCCTATGAGGACAGGCTGAGAGAGTTGGGCTTGTTCAGCCTGGAAAAAAGAAGGCTACGGGGAGACCTGATTGCGGCCTTCCAGTACCTAAAGGGGGCCTATAGGAAAGATGGGGAACATCTTTTTAGTAGGGCCAGCTTTGTTAGGACAAGGGGTAATGGTTTTAAACTAGAACAGGGTAGGTTCAGGCTAGAGGTAAGGAAGAAATTTTTTACAATGAGGGTGGTAAAACACTGGAACAGGTTGCCCAGAGAGGTAGTGGAGGCCCCATCCCTGGGAACATTCAAGGCCAGGTTGGATGGGGCTCTGAGCAGCCTGATCTAGTTAGCGGTGTCCCTGCTCACTGCAGGGGGGTTGGACTAGATGACCACTAGTGGTCCCTTCCAACCCTAAACATTCTATGATTCTATGATTCTATGTCCTTGTACAGGGAGGGTCACAAGCCTAGGTTTTGCTTCGGGCTTTCCCTTTTGCTGTGGCAGTATGTGCTCCTCAGGAGGGATTCCAGCTGATGTGACCAGGAGGATGTTAGGTGCTCCTGCTTTGAAATGGCTGGGTGCCTCTAGCCTCCCTTTACGGCTGCCTCTTGCTTGTAGAAAAGTGAAAGGATTCCTAAAGGGTGCTGAAGCATTTTAACTGTTCAGTGTGTTGGTTCAGCCCACCAGTTTCACCTGTCAGGCTTTCCTGCTCTATCCTAAAAGAGTAAGCAAGGGCCTTGATACCATTTTCACTCCCCTTCTGAAAGGTGCCTTTAATTATGAGCTTCCAGAGCTCATAAATCTGGAAGATGTCATCAAGGGCAGACAGTTTCTGAATGCAGGCCACCTAATCACATTCTCACTGCTAAAAAAGCAGAGGGAACCATAAACTCCTATCTTTTTTGTTGGCTAAAAACTAATTAGTCTTTCTCTCGAACAAAAACCAAATGAATTTGCTCTTTTGGGAGCAAAATGTTCGAGGACAATCCTTAATAAAAAATTCCCAGGCTCCAGTTGGAAATGCAAATATGTAGTTAATTCGACTGCAGTTTCCTGGAGCCCACAAAAAAGAATTGTGCCATAAGCAGATACAACTTGGGAACTAAAGTGAAAAGGGTATTCTTTGTATGTATTTTATTTGGTGTATTATTACTTATAAGGCAGATATCTGATATCTAATCATATATTACTTAATAAGGCAGCTATTACTTAATAGGCAGATGTCCTGCTGGGAGTCTGTTACAGACCATCCAACCAGGATGACAAGGTAGACAAAGCATTCTACAAGCAGCTGGCAGAAGTCTCACAATCATGAGGCCTTGTTCTCATGGGGAACTTCAACTTACCAGATGTCTGCTGGAACACAGCAGAGAAGAAACAGCCAAGAAGTTTGTGGAGTGTGTGGGAGACAACTTCCTGACACAGCTAGAGAGTGAGCCCACCAGAGGAGGTGCCTTGCCTGACCTCCTGTTTACTAACAGAGAAGGACTGGTGGGAGATGTGGTGGTCAGAGGCCGTCTTGAGCTTAGTGACCATGAAATGGTAGAGTTCTCTATTCTTGGTGAAGTAAAGAGGGGGGTCAGCAGAACTGCTACCTTGGACTTCTGGAGAGCAGACTTTAACCTGTTTAGGACACTGGTTGGGTGAGTCCCTTGGGGAGGCAGTCCTGAAGGGCAAAGTGGTCCAGGAAGGCTGGACATTCTTCAGGAAGGAAGCCTAAAAGGTGTAGGAGCAGGCTGTCCCTGTGTGTTATAGAGCAAGCTGGGAGGGAAGACAACCGGCCTGGCTGAACAGGGAACTCTTGCTGGGACTCAGGGAGGGGAAAAAAAGGAGAGTTTACCACCTTTGGGAGAAGGAGCTGACAACTCAAGAAGAGTATAGGGATCTCGTCGGGTCATGCAGAGAGAAAATGAGAAAGTTAAAGCCCAGCTGGAACTCAACCTGGCCACTGTTGTAAGAGATAACAAAAAATGTTTTTACAAATACATTAACAACAAAAAGAGGGCCAAGGAGAATCTCCACCCTTTATTGAATGTGGGGAGGAACATTGCCACTAAGGATGAGGAAAAGGCTGAGGTACTTAGTGCCTTCATTGTCTCAGTTTTTAATAATCAGACCAGTTATCCCCATGGTATTCAGCCCTCTGAGCTGGAAGACAGGGATGGAGAGCAGACTAGACCCCATATAATCCAGGAGGAAGCAGTTAACAACCTGCTGTGCCACCTGGACACTCACAAGGCTATGGGGATCTACTCAAGAGTTCTGAAGGAACTGGTGGAGAAGCTTTACAAGCCCCTCCACAAGCCACTCCATTTATCACAGTCCTGGTTAACAAGGGAGGTTACAGATGACTAGAGGCTTGCCAATGTGACACCCATCTACAAGAAGGGCTGGAAGGAGAATCCCAGGAACTACAGGCCTGTCAGCCTGACTTTGGTACCAGAGAAGGTTATGGAGTGGTTCATCTTGAGTGTGCTCACCAGGCAGGGCAGGACAACTAGAGGGTCAGGCCCAGCCAGCGTGGGTTCATGAAAGGCAGATCCTGCTTGACCAACTTGATCTCCTTCTATGACAAGGTGACCAGCTTAGTAGATGAGGGAAAGGCCATAGATGTTATCTACCTGGACTTCAGTAAAGCCTTTGACAGTGTCCCACAGAATTCTCCTAGAGAAGCCAGTGGTTCATGGCTTTGACAGGTGTATTCTTTGCTGGGTAAAAAACTGGCTGGATGGCCAAGCCCAAAGAGTTGTGGTGAATGGAGTTAAATCCAGTTGGTGTCCAGTCACAAGTGGTGCTCCCCAGGGCTCAGTTCTGGGGCCAGCTTTGTTTAATATTTTTATCAATTATCTGGGTGAGGGAATTGACTGTGCCTTAAGTTTGCAGATGGCACCCAATTGGGCAGGAGTGTTGATCTGTTCAGAGTTAGGGAGGCTCTGCAGAGGGATCTGGACAGGCTGGATCAACGGGCAAAGGAAAATTGTATGAGGTTTAATAAGGCCAAGTGCCAGGTCCTGCAACTGAGTCACAGCAACCCCATGCAATGCCACAGGGTTGGGGAAGAGGGGTTGGGGAAGAGTGGTTGGAGAGCTGCCTGGTAGAAAAGGACCTGGGGGTGATCATTGACAGCAGGCTGAATATGAGCCAGCAATATGCCCAGGTGGCCAAGAGGGCCAATGGCAACCTGGCTTGTATCAGGAATAGTGTGGCTAGCAGGAGCAGGGAAGTGGTTATGCGCCTGTACTTGGCACTGGTGAGGCCGCACCTTAAATGCTGTGTTCAGTTTAGGGCCCCTCATAAGAAGGACATTGAGGTACTGGAGTGTGTCCAGAGAAGGGCAGTGAAGCTGGTGGAGGATCTGGAGCACAAGTCTGATGAGGAGTGGCTGAGGCAACTGGGGTTGTTCAGCCTGGAGAAGAGGAGGCTGAGGGGAGACCTTATTGACCTCTACAACTGCCTGAAGGGAGGTTGTAGCGAGGTGGGTGTTGGTCTCCTCTTCCAGGTAACAAGTGATAGGACAAGAGGAAATGGGCTCAAGTTGTGCCAGGGGAGGTTTCGATTGGATGTTAGGAAAAATTTCTTTACTGAAAGAGTGGTCAAGCATTGGAACAGGCTACCCAGAGATGTGGTGGAGTCACATTCCCTGGAGGTATTCAAAAAATGTGTAGATGTGGCACTTTCAGACATGATTTAGTAGGCATGGTGGTGTTGGGTTGATGGTTGGACTCAATGATTTTAAAGGTCTTTTCCAACCTTAAAGATTCTGTGATTTTGTGATTCTACTTGGATCACAGATGCAGGGTTTGGATTACTCTCTAGTGCGGAAGACTTAAGACCTTCAGGGAAAACGTTCCAGTATGAGGCCAGGCAATGTAAGGAAGTTACAGGTTGCTTGATATTGCAGATGCTTTAGAACTGATCATAGTAACATGTTGGGAATTATCAGGGTAAACTTGATCTTGTTTCAGAGGAGACAGATGGGCTAGATGACTTGGTGAGCTCTTCAGCTGCATTTCTGGAATAGGCAGTCTCCCTTTGTTGACATAAATCTGACTGTGATGGTGTGCTACTGCTAGTACCTGATGAGCACAGAAAGGGCTTTAAATAGCCAGGAAAAGGGAGCTGGGAGGCCTAGGTTCTATTCCTGCTCTGCTACAGGACAAAACCTTTTGCTCTCTAAGCAAACCATCCACTCCCCTCCCTGCCTTGTCTCTCTAGCTGTAGGTTCATCGGTGCAGGGCTGATTCTCAGCATGTGTTTGCAGAGCACCGAGCACAGCACAGCTCTGGTCCTCCTTGGGGCTGCAAAATTATAATAATGTTGATTTCTCATTTCATTTACAGATGGGGGAAGCATAAAAGACAGAAGTGTGAACACCTGAAGTGTTCTTAATAAGCTAGGTTACTATTATTATTAACAGGGGATGTTTTAAAACATTGGGAACTGCTTCTGAGAGCAGGTTGTGCATGAAGAGGTAGAGCCAGCAAGAAGGGCAAATACTGGCCTTGTAAAGTGGCTATATTTGCCAGTTCATTCATCTCTTGTGGGGGCTGATGGGTGTTGTAGTGCTGGCAAATGGTTAGTAAGTAATCAAGATCTGGAGCCAAACACGAGTTTCTAAAGTTACTAGCTGGCAGTCAGCCTGCAGGTTTGAGTCCTGAGTTGTGCTGGTTTTGTCTTTTGTGCCTTTCCTCCAGCTTACTGACTATATCTGGATTTTTGTTTTCAGTTAAGAGGGGAAATAATCACTCTGAACTTTGCTTTTGATGTTTGTTTAATGAGGAAGGCAGTTACATAGAGCTTCCTACTCTTCCTCTGCTTTGCCTGGTGTTCCTCATTTGCTCCTCGCAACGAGCAGGATGGGTACTGTGGAGGGAGATGTGAACAGCATAGCCCTCTTCCTTAGAACAGCTCCACTGCCTGTTCTGTGCATTTCTCATGTCTTTGCTCCTCTAAGTTCACATGCACGCAGGGTGTTCCAGGTGCTATGACCATGGTGTGCAATCACACCACAAAATTAGCATTTGAGTGTGTTTTGGTTTTTTTCAGCAGCAGTTTCTACTTTGTAATATACACCAGCAGGAAGTATTTGATTTTGTTGCCATAATGCCTGACATTCAATCCTTTGTTAGTTTTCTTTCTCTTCCTCAGGTGTGTATTAATGCATTGGTACAGGTCTGTACCTTTCTTCAGTCCTGAAATGCAAGTGCTGTACAAAGGAGGGGGTAAATCAAAAAGGTTTCCCTGGTTCTGCCTGCTGCTGCAGAAACTGCAGCAAAATAACATCACATGTCTACAGGGGAACAACTGGGATTAATTAGCCCAGTTTCCCAAGGAGGTGGGTTTGGCTTTATGGCACCAGGTGGCTGAACACAGCCCAGCAATGAGAATTGTTTCTGGCAGCAGGGCGCAAGCTGAAGGCCTGACTGTGAGAGGGCTTAAAGCACTCCAGCATTTGCCTGTCCCACCATATTTGGTACGGCTTTGCCTCCCAGTTCTCTGCTTATGGCCACGTTGGGGTATGAGCAGTCGGTGGGGGAGAGAAAGTTATTTCCCAGGGGAAGGAGGAGATGTTGTCTGTTGCTCTGCTTAGAAACTTCTGCCTGGCATTCTACTTTATATCTAATTGTATATAAAGTCAAATACCCTAAACAGGCATAGATAAATAAATTTAAGCATATACTAACATGCTTTTGCTCAAGTGCTGTCCTGAAAACACACTGGAATCTTACTGATTTGTACTTGTTCTAAAGTTGAGACCTTTACTTAGCGTGAATGTCACAGTTCCTTTCTAGGGAATTTTTTCTTTTAAAACACATTGTGCTATGGAGTCTCTGAGAACTGAGGTGCATGAATTCAGAGATCTATAAATGAATCTTTTTTATTTTTTTGAAGGTCACTTAAAAATCTCTTGTAATATTGAATGCCCCCCCGGCTTGGATGATGAAAATATTTGGTGTAGATACCTGTGGTTTGATGCAACATTTCTGTAAGACCACCTTTTGTTTTCTTGTAAGAAAGACCACTGTTAACTGTAGCTTCTTTAGCAATGACATGGCTACATTGGAATGCCAGAAAGTGATAGAGAAATGGGATACCTTTTAAAGTCAAGGAAGTGCCTGTAAACCCCAGCCATAAATGACAATAGAACTGCACAACTCATGACAGATCTCTATTATATGCAATTGATGACATCCTTTATTTTATCAGTAACAGTACCTAGCTGACAACACTTTTGTTCTTAGCAGTAGCGAGGCTAGTAATTAATAAAGCCTCAGATGTAAGGCAGACCACAAGCTGATGTCTGTAGAGGAAAAATTCTACAGTAAGAATGACCAAAGCTATTTCTGGTTGTTCTTTAAGTATGTAGACTTAAAAGTAAAATTAAGAGTTCAGTGTGATTGCTAAAAGAGCACAGCCAGAGTGGGACCAGCCAACTTAGGTGTTACAAAGGCGCCTACATTGATTTTTTTTTTTTTTTTTTTTTTTTGTGACAAAAATATAGCAAAGGCAGGCAGCCATTATAAAATGGTTTTTCATACTCATTCTTGCTATTTTTAACACTGAATATTTCTGGAAACTATCCTTCTCTACCTTGGAAGAAGCAAAGACACGTACAAGTTTGCCAACTATTATTATCCTGCAATTGCCATCTGGCCACCAACTCAAAGTAACTATCTAAAATAATAGAACGGTTCCTGGGATATGTCATCTGTCAGGGACATCTTGGCTGGAGAAGTGATGTGTTATTTTCAGTGTTGCTGG
>NW_009259680.1:1015296-1044590 GCF_000687185.1 Egretta garzetta
TTCCCTCTGTGACCCTGCAGTAGAGTTTGGGAACTGTGAAAGACGGAGGGAATGACTTCTCTGTTGGTACCCAGGATGGAAGCTACCAACCACTTCAATGAAAAAGAGTTTCAAAAAAGTATTGTTGATAAATAGATGCCTTTAAAAATGCTGTCTTTCTACTAAAAAAAAAAAAAAAGCAACCTGATGCTTATACTTCTGTACCAAAAGAGTTCTTTCTGGGAGTAGGAATCTGGGAGCTTCTTTTGTAATTCCCTTCTCTGCAAACTCAGGCTGTGGCTCTGTGTGACGATTAGCTCCATGACAGAATGAGACAAGATTATATGTGCTCAGTCCACATGACAAGAAGTGCTGACGTGGTACAAACTCTGGCAGTAAAGGTTTGGTGGGAAAATGTCAAAGGGGCGGTTTAATCTCATAGCTTTTATGCCACATCGTTTCATCTCTTCTTCCGTAGATGGGATAAAAGAGTAAAGCTGCCTGACAGTATCATGTGTTCTGCATCACTTAAAACTGCAGCTGAGCAGCTGTGCCTAATCCTGATCAAATTTATCCTGCTGTGGTGCACAGCTCCCCTTGTTGAGGGCCGCAGAACCCCTGTCTGCTGTGGGTTTGAAGAGCCCTTCCTCTCGAAGGTGTTTATGAGCATGTTGCCTTTGAGGTTACAGCTACATGTGTACTTCTTTCAGTGGTGGTGCAACTTAACTTCAAGTCCCAGGCTTTGGCTTCCCCCCTTTAAACAAACATCAAATTTGAGATCTGGCACAGCTAAGAAGATGTCATGAGGTAGGCAAATGGAGAGAAGAAAATGATGAAATGGTTGCCAGGCATTGGCACGGGCTGCCCAGGGAAGTGGTCAAGTCCTCATCCCTGGAGGTATTTAAAAGATGGGTAGATGCAGTGCTTAGGGACACGGTTTAGTGGTGGGATGGCAGGGTTAGGTTAACAGTTGGAGTTGATGATCTTAAAGGTCTTTTCCAACCTAAATGGTTCTATGATTCTGTGATGAAGGGCAGGGACAAACTTTGTTATCAGAGAAATAATGGAACTAAAGCTTTGATCTGGGAGGGATTTATAGTCAAAGAAATCAAGACTGGGATGTGGTAAACATATGCCGGTGTGGAACAGATCCCTGCATGCTTTTTCAGAGATGAGTTGCCTCTGTATGGTCAATAAGAATAGAAGACAAAAAGCTCAGGACAGCCAAACCAACGTTTATGCTTGTAAGTTGGTGGTGGTGTGGTTTTTTTTGTTTGGTTTTTTTTTTGAGAGGAGATAGAAGAAAAGGCTGTGGTGGTTTGTTTTTTTGGTTGTTTGGAGTTTTTTTAGATTGCAGTTTCTAGTGAAGCTCTGACATTCCACAGTGCACTTTTAACATTGGCTATTAAGCACGGGTGTGAATTCTGTGTTTAAGTTCTCATCCTTATCTGATACTCACTGTGAAATCCCCAACCCCAGAAAACTGGGAATCTGAAAACTTGCCTCCTGCCTTTGGCCTATGTCCTACCTTGGGCCTGTATGCAGTGCAGACAGATTTTGGGTCCTCTCTTAGGAATGAAAGGGAGCGGGGAGGATGCTGCAGGCAGTCTGGACGATGCTGGTCTTCCCTGTGGAAACCTGCACCTGACTCTACGATGGTAAAAGAATAATGTCAGGCTGGGCTTTCTCCTCTACTCCTAATGAACAGGTGTAAGCTTAACCAAAAGTACACATTATTACAGTTGTATTCTTTCTAACACCAGACTGTCTATTTTACTTCTCATCTTTTCCCTTCTATTTACAGCACTTCAGTATTTGGATTTGTACTTGCGTTTCAGCACTGCTGTAGAAGAAAAATGCCACTTCCTGAATTCTTGATCCTACCTCCTGAAGGTACAAATGGGCAACACTGTGCTCGGTGAGATCAAGTCAAACGTGGCATTGCTGCAGGCATGAATAAATAGAGAGAGATGGGAACAACAGTGTAGCTGTGCAACAGAGAACACAAGTAGGGGAGAAAAATGAAAAAGTAGATTGAGGCAGAGAAATATAGTTATTGCTGCAAGAAGATATTTGTGTCTGAAATAAGAAGTGTAAAGAAATGAAGTCTTTGTGGCCCTGTATTGTAAGTTCCCAATGCATCTGACTGTGTGAATATAAATGTCAGTTATGTGCTGAGAAGATGGGGTAGGTGTCTTAAAATAACTTTCCTCTACCTTGTCTCCCTTCCCACACCCAGATCAAAGGTGTCAAAACCTACATGTATGTTTGAAGAACCACAGGAAACGAATGTAGTCGGCTTTTTTAATTTCTATGAATTTTTCAAGAAAACACACAGTTGTGTCCTGTCATTTGGTCAGTGAAGCCCTAATGAGCTCATAATGTAAGCAACATTATGCTGTAAGTCATTCACATACCAAACGAAACACATTCTTCAGAAGCAATAGCTATTTACAGGCTGGTTATGAAAGGAAAATGGATCCTGTTGGTGTGAAAGCAGGATGGCTATGGTTCTCTGACTTCACTTGTAATTTCTTTCCACATGCTTTTTCCATGTAACTTTTTTTTAGTACTTTCTAGTGTAGAGTCCTTAATTTTCTTCCCTGGGAAACAAACTTTCTAGTACTTGTTCAAGAAAATGAAGACGTTCTCTTTTAGTATTGGTGTGTGTACTTAAGTCTGATCACAAGTGTTTCTTGGGAATTATTAGTGTTGGTCTCAGACATAGTCTGTCTCATCTACTGTAGTAGAGATCTTTCTGGAAAAATCTGGCAGGCAGAAGTGGCTAAGTGGTTTAGTCCTTGACAGTCTCCTTTCTGAATAAAAATAATCTCATTTTTTGAAGTGAGAGAACCGGGTAGAAGGATATAGGTGTTTGGTAAGTGCAAGGTCCTGCACCTGGGTTGGGGCACCCCCCTGGTATCAATACTGGCTGGGGGAAAAAAGGGTCAAGAGCAGCCCTGCCGAGAGGGACTTGGGGGTGCTGGTGGATGAAAAGCTGGACATGAGCCGGCAATGTGCGCTGGCAGCCCAGAAGGCCAACCGTACTCTGGGCTGCATCAGGAGAAGCGTGGCCAGCAGGTCGAGGGAGGTGATTCTGCCCCTCTACTCTGCTCTGCCTTTCAGTACCTAAAGGGGCCCTATAGGAAAGATGGGGAAAATCTTTTTAGTAGGGCCAGCTTTGACAGGACAAGGGGTAATGGTTTTAAACTAAACCAGGGTAGGTTTAGACTAGATATAAGGAAGAAACTCTTTACAATGAGGGTGGTGAAACACTGGAACAGGTTGCCCAGAGAGGTAGTGGAGGCCCCATCCCTGGAAACATTCAAGGCCAGGTTGGATGGGGCTCTGAGCAGCCTGATCTAGTTAGCGGTGTCCCTGCTCACTGCGGGGGGGTTGGACTAGATGACCTCTAAATTTCCTTTCACAACCCAAAACATTCTATGACTGGTAAGTGGCTTGGGTTGGGAAGACAAGCTGAGCAGAGGAGTGTCACTCATGTGCAGACTTTAACTCTCCATTGCCTTACTTATTCTTTGCGACGGGATGTGCAGTCCAGATGCCTTCACTGTTAGTGGAGGAGCAGCTGAGTGAGGCTTGTGTTTAAATAGATGATGAGCTGGATTCTTCAGGATAGTGTCTCTGCACTGTTCATACTGTGGCATGCAACTATTTCCTGGCCTGGCTGATCTTGGTGTGCAGGCCATCCCCAGCCTAGTGGGTGGTGTTTGTGCTGGCACTGCTGCTTGCTTGGTGGCAAGGAGGTACGGACTGATGGCAGCCTGGGTTTGGGAGAAGGAGAGTTGGTGGGGTGCCACAGGAGCAGCCCCCTCAGCTGGCAAAAGGCCTGCACACAGTTTTATCCTATGTCTCTCCAACTGATGCTGAGACTAGGGTTGAGTTGTAGCTCCCTGTTTGCTCTCAGTAGGTCAGAGCCAAAATGTATCTGCAGTAAAATAGTCTTCAAGCTGCTGCAGGTCCCTGTGTAAATTGGTATGGGTTTAGCTACCTGCATGGCCATAGAGTGGCGCTTTCTTTGTAAAAATTAGAGAATGGCATTCAGCCTCTATGTGCCTTGCCCTTTGCATCCCCAGAAAGGCAATGCTGGAGACTATGAGTATTCCTGACCTTCTAATTTCTATGTTTGCCCAGAGATGAGGTTTTGCAGTCAGCTATGAGACCGCAAGTTTTCTAGGAGAAAGGCATGATTTCTTCTTGCTATGTTTAAACAGCAGCAATGTGATGGCAGTCAGTGTGAGGATGAACAACTTATGTGTGCTGGGTTCTGACACCAGGAGAGGTCTGGATGCAAGACACAGAGCAAGGGGAAGGTTTGTCTTTCCTTGCGCAGAAGCACATCTCGCAGTGGAGAGCCATAATGGAGGGGTGAGACTATAATCTTTGGAGCTGCTGTTGAGATCAAATGCCTGCTTTCTTTGCTTTCAGTAGCCATAATGAATTAACGTGGGTGCCTGTGCAGTAAGATAACCAGGTCTTGCAGCAGGATTGGGTTTGTAATGACCACAAGTGTCACTTGGTATTTTGGCTTATCTGAGCTCCGGAAAGAGTAGCCATGCTTCTCTGTTGGCAGCAGGGGCTGGATGTTATACATCACTCTAATTGCACTAAGCAATGAAAATGCTGCTTGCGTGCATATCTTAATGGATGTAATTTCCTGCTTTTTATGCAGTTTGTCACACCTAGACAAATGGTTCTGAGTAATGCTGTCTTGCTTATTAAGGTGTGTTTTCACATGGAGGAGATTGACAGGCCATCGAAAGCCCAACAGAATGGTCTCATAGGGAATTTTTAACACAGCCTTTCTGGCTGGGCATTCGTTAGCCCATTTAGAATGAATAGATGGTAATGGTGCTTTTAATCAGCATGAGGAACAACTCCATCCATCTGTGGAAGTGAGGGCGCTCTGCCACAGGGGCTGGTGACCTGGCAAGCTGCTCCTTGAAACACGGCTTATGTTCAGTCTCCTTTCTGTGGGCTGGCACTGTTGCTTGGGTGGGACACGCAGTGCCCCATGAATGCTCAGTCTCTCCAATGGGCACATTTTAGATGCTTCCCAAGTTTGATATGAGTTCTTATGGTGTTGCTGCCTAGCCTGAAGTGGGCACAAATCATGAACAGGGATTCATGTACTTTTGGTATGGGGAAAGGAGTGTGTTTCAGAGTAGCATCAGGCTTTGAGTTCCTGGAAAGCCACATGGACTCATGTGCACTTATTTTCCCCAAACATCAAGGAATTTACAATACATAAAGGAAAGATCCTAAGACACTAAAGGACTTACTAGTCTAATTGCATTGTTTACATACTAGTGCCAGTCTTAAGATACTACGGAACATGCTAGCCAGATATCTGGGAGTACCTAAGGCTTCACTATTTGACAGAATAGTAGCTGAGGGTCCCTGCTGGTCAGTAGCTTCTGAATTATGTTTGCTGTTCTATTGACATTTTTTCCTTTTGAGATGTTTGTGAAAGCAGTGGGAGCCTTCATCTTTCTGACTAGCAGTTAGTACCTGTTTTGCCTTTCCTAACTGAAGATAACCTTTGCAGATAAAAGCGAACTTAATTAGGCTCTGCTTTGCAGGAGAGAAGCTGATCAAAGCAGGGTGTTAGAGTCATGGATTACTCTATTTTTCCTTGGAATGCTGAATCAAGGAACACTATTCTTTGCAGGCTACAGCTACGTCTTTTTACTTTTGCTGCTTTGCTTGTGGTTTTAACTAACTGGGGTGTGTAGTGAATGAACTGGGTACTTCCCATGCTTAGTTCAAATAAGTGATTAGGCTCTCTACGGAATTCAACCACTTTCATGATATCCTATTCCTGCCTTGCTTCCAGGTTGGGGCTAGGGAAGGAATCTATTCAAGATACTGCAAGGCACCTGGGTAGTATGGCAGTACATTTTATTTACACTCACGACTGCTCTGTGAAGAATGAATGTGCTGTGTCCCCTATTTTATGGATGGGAATCTGAAGCACATAAGACTGTCACACTTTAAAAGCTATTCAGAGAGATAGCTTATGGTTTTGTATGTGTGTTCAGTTCTGTTCTTCAAGTCCTTTCCTGCATTAAAATCACTGAGGTAGAAGACCTGGGTCTTTTGGAAATCCTGATGAAAACATTCTTATAATTTCAGGTGTCTGAATACATTGCAGAAAAATCTCTTGGGAGCAGACTTTCAAAGGTCATGCAGAGAGTTTGGGAATTGAGCCTGATTATGGCAAAATGCAGAGCTGAGTTTTTGCCACCTGATCATTTTCCTGCCTTTTCATTTTCCAACCCAGGCAGTGTGGTAAGTGCAGGAGGAGGAGAAAATGGTAAGAAACTCAGCTCTTTCAATGGTGTTTCTGCAGTGGCCACCCCATCCTGTCTGCTGCTTGACACGGTGCCAGTTTTCTGAGGAAAACTTACACACCTCAGTGAGGCATGCCCGTAAAAAGGAGCCAGGAGTGCAGAGCTGCGCTGCAGACAGTGCAGCTCTGCCTCTTCCAAACAAACCAGCTTGGGGGTTGCTGGAGCATATTGCACCATACAGTTACTCCTGTGGTGCAGCCATCAATGCAGAGTCCCCAGGGAAGCTGCTTGGCTGTGTGGGGTCTGCTGAGCACCAGCAATCCCCGCAGCACGCTAGCAACAGGCCCACGCGTCTGGTAGTTTTCTCAAATGCAGCATGGAGATGATGATGTGTGTGTGGTAGCTCCCTCTGACAAAGTTCTTGCATGGTTACAGCAGATAAGAAAGGATTACCTGGCAGTTTCCCAGTATGAAAACTAAGGAAATTACAGCCATTACTTTCTTGGCTTCTTTTAGTGATCATTTTATAGCTGACCATGGGCAACAGTGTGATCTGGTAATGCAGTGTGGTGTCAGCTGGGATCCTGATGATAAGCATGGAGTATATGATGTCAAGCTCAACGTAGCTGTAGTCACTGGAAGTGCATCTCCTCCCAGCTGGGATCCTGATGATAAGCATGGAGTATATGATGTCAAGCTCAAGGTAGCTGTAGTCACTGGAAGTGCATCTCCTCCCTCTGCTTCAGTATACACTGAAGACTCTATCTAACAAGTGGGTATTTACCAGACAGCCCTGCTTATATCCCAGGCTGTGATCCAAGCTGGATGGTAGTGTTGCTTCTTGTTTTATGGTCGATTGTGCAGCACAGTTGTTGCACAGTGCCTTAGGTGACTCAGCCCCTAGTGTTGCTCGGGGACTTCTCTTTGTGGCTGCCTTTGCCAGAGCCTCTGGTACTGTATTTTCTTTCCCCTTGTTGTTGGTGTTACTCTCTTGGCTTTGCACTTGCATGCCCTGAGGTGATATTCACCGCTGTGAGCATTACCCACTGGGCTGGTAGCTCTTGCTTTACGTTAGGGGACCCAGTAATATGCATGTACAGAATTGGTGCACAGCACGTGCTGCTGCTCAGCACCCTCTCTCATCAGTGCTAGCAGTGTTATACACAGGGACAAGCAGTAGGGGATTTGGGTGGATCTTGGTGGAAGCTATGGAGTTGCTATGGGAAAAGAATGGGAGGAATGACCTGCTGCACTGAAGGGATGCCTGGCGAAGATCAAAGATGCTCACTTGGGGACCCCTATCACTCACTTCTTGTCCTGGATAGCAACTGGAGAGCATTTCCCTTTCTAACTCTATCTCTTCTTGGGTTTTTTTTGGTATTTTTTTTCCCCAAAAAGTGTTTTCCCTATTACAGTTGATGTATGGCATCAGCTATGGATGCTGCTAATAAATCTCTATGCATGTGCATGCTGCACTGTTCTTCATGAAGATGTTCTAGTCCCAAGTCAGTCCTTTAATATGCCAGCAGAAAAAATGTATCTAATATTCATGATGGAGTGCCCTAGAAATTACCTTTCTATTTTCCAAGCATGGTTGTACAATAATTAAATAAAATTGCTTCTGCTTTGAGTTGTGCTTCATGCTGATTGTGTCCAGATCCAAGGAACTACTGCAGCCTGCCACATGCTGAGGAGGACTTGGGCTCTGTGTTAAATGAATATTATATGGCAGCTTGTTCAGATAGAGGGTTTGGGGAGGGTTAAGGTGGTCTGGACCCTGCTTCTATGCTGTGTTCCTGAGAGCAGGGACAGAAAACAGAAGTGTCATTTTGCTGATGCAGTTCCGCTGACACAAACTGAAGTTGTAGCAACCTCAAAAGAGCTTGTCTGTGTCAGGCAGAGCAGGCTGTTGTTCTGCGTCCGTATAATAACCTGAAGAAATGATTGGGATTGGTGCTGGGAATAATTGCGCTTACCAGTTTCTGACTGGCTGGGGGCAATTGCTCAATTGGACTTTGTACCTTGCTTGCAAAGCCTCGGTTCCTTTCCTTTTAATTAAGCTACAGCTCTTCTGATGCGAGGTAAAGAACAGCTAATGGCATATGCAGAGAGCCTGCATGTTGAAGGCACAGCTGTAGGGGTGGTTTTCTGCTTCTGTTGCCTTCTTGCAGCCTCTGTGAGCCCCGGGTAAAGGCCATGCTGTGCCGTGGCAGAATGCCAGCCGTCTGTGCCTCTGCTTGCAGCTCGGGCATGTGACCTGTGGTGCAGTGTAGCATCTCACAGTGAAAGCAGAGCTCTGTCTTACCTCAGCCTTCGTTTCTCTCTGCTTTGGTTTCCTCCAATTTCACAGTGGGAAATGCTTTCTGACTTCTACCTGATCTTATGGGGGGAGCATTAAGGTTATGTATTCTTCAGCTTACTCCTGACTTGAGCACCATCCAGCAGAAGGGATGTTGGATGCCCCAGTAATACAAAGATCTTACCAGCTGATTGATCTTTATTTTCAAACATCTTCCTTCCTCCTTCCATCCAGAGAAACAGCTTGTGAACTTAAATGCCTGCCAGATGTTCTCCGTCGTCTCAGATAATCAAGGAAAGTAGGGAGGGACACCTGCAGGCTCCAGGTCAGCTCAAGGAGAGACATGTGGCATTGCAGAGAAGTAGTGGCTATTCAAAGCTGGGCAGCTCTTCCTGCTGTTGCAGAAGAGTAGAACCCCTGGAAGACAGTTGCACACAGATGGCAGGGCAACACTTAGTTGCAACCAAGGTGTCTAAGGGCACTTTGCTACCAGCTAGATGCTGGATGTGCTCCAGTCTTTTCAGTGCCTACAGGCAGTGCCGGCTTGAGCTGCTGTTGGATGCTTCTGGGCTTCTAACTCTTTCTGACAACAGCATTGACTGGAACGTGTGTGACTGCTGTGACATTATGAAGGGAACCTTGTTATATTTCAGTCTGATGGTATTTTTGAAAGGTGAATGTTACCAATGCCGTAAGCAGACAAGAAGCTATTGCAGAGCTGTTTGCTGAGCGAGGCTGCTGCGGGAATGCTGGTGAGCAGTAGCCTGCTCCTTGCCAGGTATGCAGGGAGCTACTGGCCAGCTGGAAGGAGCTCACAGGGAAGAAAGAAAAGAGATGAGGGGCCTGGAATGTTTGATATCTAGGTATGGTTAAAGTGCTCAGTATGTCAGACTAGAATAAGGGACAAAACAAACAGTTCTGTAAATGTACTAAGAAAGAATTAATCTAGGGCCCCTTTTGAGGGCAGAAAAAGGGAGGTAAAGTACTGAAGGAAAAGGAAAGTTACACTGGGTACCAGGAAGAGCTTATAAATAGGGCTGTGCATATTCCAGTGCACTTGAATACATGATAGCAGTCTCATGCTTTGGAAACTGCAATCTTGGATGGACCCCGTTGCTGGTAAATCCCAGGCTGCTGTTTTGGAGCAGCTCTCAAGGAGTTGGGTTGGCTACATTTGTTGTAGGGCTATATTAGAGCCTGCTTGTTCTGGACACTGTACAAACTCCCAGTAAGAATGTCCCTAGGTGAGAGTGTGGGTAAAATGGAAGGAAAGACCAACACCAGGAGAGGTAGTGATGTACCCAGGCTCACATCACAAGCTGCTGATGGTTTATGCAACAATTTAGGCCCCTGCTACCAGATCTGGCACTTTGCCCTTTGGGTCACCTACTCTTTTCAGCCTGGGATGACCTGTCTCCAAGTCTGTGAAATTACTACAGGAAGGTGTGCTACTACTTTAGTGGGAGCCATTCCTTTTCTGGGCATCTTTGAGACTACTATCCTTGTCTTCAAGTATTAAAAATAATGTTACCAATTTTACTTCCTTACCAGGTTTTTGGTTTGTTCCATTCTCTTCTGTTTTCAGTATTGTCTCTTGGTCATGAATTTACACTCCTGGAAGAAGAATTTACTGATATCCTTGTGTTAGTCTCTTTTCAGCTTTGGTTTTCTGTAACCTCTTTCACTCTTTCAAGGTGAAAGCTGTCATGATGTCAGTGCATTATAAATATTGAGGTGAGATATGTGACCAGATAATCTAATCCACTTTTCTGGTATTGGCAAATTGTTTCCTAGTGAGATATCTGATTTAGTTTTGATGTTCTCAAAGCAATGGACTTCTTGCTATTTCAGTCAACAATGTTTTTTTTTTCTCACAGTCTGTTTTTTTTTTTCCTTCCTGCTATCACCTTATTTTTCTTAATAATGGTCCCTTGCATGATGCTTGCCCGTTTGCTTTCTTGTCTTTATGCTTTCAAAAAATATATTTGGGGTATGGCACATATTTCAATAATTTACTGATGAGGTCCGTATTAGTATTCCCAGTTTAGAGGTGAGGAAACCGAGCCTCAGAAAGGAAACTAGATCACCAAAAAGACAGCATCTGAATCCCCAAAACCTGGTTGCCAATCTGATGCTGTTAATCTGGCCCTTATTTTTCTGCTGCAGTTGCTCGTTTCTGCTAGGTATATTGACTGAGTCAGCCCCTTTGGCTTCACTGGGATGACTGCTGGATCTGCCTGCTGTCTTTACGTGCTGATGTGAAGACTGGATGTGTTACAGCCTCAGCTTTCTCGGGAGGCTAGGCCACATCTTCCTGACAGCGGAGATGGGGCATCCTGGCAGGTAGTGTTAACTATGCCGCGACAAGCCAAGCTGAGTCCTGGTCAGGTCTATGCCACGCGTTGCCATCTTCTATTTCCAAATTCTGCCTCTCTGTGATAATTTCAACTGGCATTGCGTGATCTCATTGCTGTTCATTTTACAGTAATACTTGGAAATCCTTCTGAGCTGCCTCTTACACCTGGCAGGTCAGCACTCCCATCCAACGTACCCTCCTCTGCACATAAGAAAGGCACACATGTTCATGGAGAACTTAATCTTGTGCTTGCAGACCCAGAGTGTTGAGTTGTGGTGTCTGGCTGGGCTTGTACCACAGCCACTTGTCCCCATTTCTGAATAGGAAAGACAGAGCTGGCCGGATATCATGACAGCTCCAGTGCTCCCTTGTGTCTGTCACTTCTAGAAGCAGGTATGACTTGTCCTAACCTGAAGGAGGGATGCTTACAGTTTAGTTAATTATCTGACTTCCAGTAGTATCTAAAAACTGCAGTCAAAGACTGATACGCTCTTGTATTGATTGTTGTCTATGAGTGAGCACAGTGAACTTTTCTGTGTTAAGTGACAAATAAGTTTGTCTTTGGCACCAGTTCAAAGCTCTGTTGGTGCCCAGCTTGCCACTTGGTGCTAATGATTCATTACTGCTGTACTGCTAGCATGGAGTTTTCTTTTCAATTTGGGTTTTTAAAGTTACTTACCTAAAGTTGCCCAGTGGTCAGTGAAAGAGTTGGAACCAAAATTCACACACACAGCTGGATCTTTTCCTTCAGTGTAGTTTGTGCCTAGATCATTAGCTATATTAAACTTCAAGCTGACTTTATGCTGGCAGAACATTATTATCCAACTTGGTCTCTGTCCAGAGTGGCGGAGGCAATGCACTTTTCCAACAAACAGCTTAAAGTGTATTATCCTACTATGCCTATTTCCTTCCTTCCCAAGTGGGAGTAACCTTGTAAGCGACTCCCATTAGCACAGATGGCTTGTGTCTCTGTTGTTCCAGCCCTCCCATCAGCCTCCTCTGATCTCAACAGATGGAGTGGGCTTGGTGCTCTGGTGTTAGGAGCTGCAGAGGACATGTGTATGCTTGGTGGAAGCGGCAGACCGAGTCACTCAAATATTTATGGTGTTCTTCCTGTTGAAAAGATTAACGTGGAAATGAAAAGTAAAATGCAGGAAAAATTGCTACACTGCAGAAGTAACCGTGGTTCCCATTGTGGAACTATAAACAGCAAAACTGTAGAGACTGATTTACAAAGAACAAAAGAAGGAGGAATTCTGCAGAGTTCAGTTAAATGATGACAACCGTTAGGCCATGAGGAAGGCAAGCAGCTACTTGAAATGGGGCACAAGGGCACAACGAAATTCAAGGGAATGAAAACGAGCATACAAAATGCTGGCTGAATGTTGCAGAAATGTTCTGGGCAGCGAGACTTTTATTCTGCGTCCTAAGGGGAGTGGGAGAGAGCCTCAGCGCTCTGGATAAATTGGTTTTGTAGTGAATAAAACAGGGCTACACTGTGTGTTAGAACTTGATGGCCATGCAGGGGTGTAGCAAGGGAGGAAATGCGGGCTGTTTAGCCCTTGGATCTGGCTGTGCAAAGGTAAGTACTCGCTTCTCTGCCTTGGAGCAGGTATGTGAAGAGCAGCAGGTAGATACTGCGGTTCTTTGTCCTAAAGCATTTCCCTCTCTCTGCTGCGCTTGATGAAACTGGGAAATTACAGTAACTGACTCTTCTGTGAATCTCCTTTTTCTTTCCTTATAGCCTGAGCCAATTCTGGCTGGTATAAGCTGCAGGTTCTTCCTCGTTCCTGGCAGCTTCCAAGGGGATTAATGTTAAACTGGATCTAGGTGCTCAGGTTTTCTTCATGTGACAGATTAGCTTGGAGCTTTGGAAGGGAAGGCTTATGACACGTGCTTTGGGAACATATTCTGAGAGTCTAGAGTCAGGTTACCCTGTGTGCATATGCCTATGTCTCTGAGATGGTGAAGATCATACTCCTTTAGCTCGCTCACTGCTAGGCAATCCCTCAGTCCCCTATTTCCTTGGAAGAGCTTCAGCTCTGTTCCTTCCCACAAGGTAATTGGTGCAGTCATATCGATTCACTGAGTGAAACAGGCTTGGAATATCAGGTAATGTACCACCCAGGCAGAAATCAGCAGCAATGCCGATTAAGTCAAAAGGTTATCAACTTTGAAAGCAGTAGGAAAGTGGAATGAGACATTAGGTTAGACATTAGGAAAAATTTCTTCACAGAAAGGGTTGTTAAGCATTGGAACAGGCTGCCCAGGGAAGTGGTTGAGTCTCCATCCCTGGAGGTATTTAAAAGATGGGTAGACAAGGTGCTTAGGAACATGATTTAGTGGTGGGATGGCGAGGTTAGGTTAGCGGTTGGACTTGATGATCTTAAAGGTCTTTTCCAACCTAAACCTATGATTGAGACACACCCATTTAACAATGAAACAATTATGATTTTTGAAGTATTTTTTCCTTCCTGGGAAGCATCCTAGAGCAATATATGATAGATCAAAAAATAATAAAATGCCAGAAGATAAAAAGATACAATTTTGGAGAGTGATGTGCAATTCCCCTCAACGCAGGGAAATCTTAGTCTCATTCAAACACTTCTTTTTCAAGTTTGTTTTTTTTTTCCCCTTCCCCTACTGTAGACCATATCCTGGTTCACGTAATGTTGCCTTCTTGATAGGTTGGTTTCTTACTTTTGATTAAACAAATGAGCACACTAGATGAACAAATCAGCACATTTCCAGATATACTTTTTGTTTCTTATTGATTCCTGCATAGAAAGTACACCATTCGCTTTCAACGTCCATGTAGAAATCTGCAGTTGAGTACTATTGTGCATTTTCTGATCTCTTCTCATTTTAGAACACATTTTCTTGGGGAACAGCAAAGACCATGAGTATTACTGAATTCTGATTGTGCAGGTACAGAAGCAGACTATACGTCCTGTACGTGTCCCGTGTGCAAACACAGGAGCTGCTGCACTGGTCTGTTGTGAAGAGCAGAACAGCTGTCTCCTACAAGGGCTAATGCAAGGTCTTTAGAAGTGGGTATAAAAATCCCTTCTCTATTTAATGGCTCAGGTTGGATCAGTGAATAACATTTCTTCCACACCCTGTGTGCAGAGCAGCTTTATTGTCTGAAGTAAGAGAACTGAGACCAAACTAGGATTTTATTGTTATTGGTGTAACAATGCACATATACTGTGCTTCATTGCCTGGTGATATCTAACCTTCTGTTGGCTTTTACAAAGGTACTGTACTGTACTGCAGTCACATCCCATACCACTCGTTTTTCTCTTTTCTTCTTCCCAGAATCTTTAATGCATAAGGTTTCCTCCAGTTTCTGCCATTTAATCTGGACTTGGAGCCAGACAATTTTAGCCTGTGGAGGACTTTGAATGTCCTATTGGTGAATGGGGCTTTTTCCTCCATTGTTCCACAAAATCTTTCTCTAGGTCACTTACTCTCTTTTCCAGAGGATCCTAGCACTTGATAAGGGAATCATACAGGTAACAAGTCCTAGGACTGTCTACCCTCCTACTCTTGACAGTGTTACAAAAATTTGCAACTGGCCTTTGCGAACCGAGGAGAGAGGCCAAGATGCAAATTAGATGGGTAAATATTTATTCATGCGCATGAGGTGTCCCAGCCAAATTGGGGCACACTAAATGTGGTTTTACACAGGGTTTTTAATACCCTTTAAGCATTCAGGTACAACACGATTTGACTAATCACTATGACCCATACTACTGATTACTAATCGTAGTAAAACTTTGCAAAGCAACTAGATTTCTGCAGCATTCTTGCTGCTTGTCTATTGATCCAGATGACCCTGGAGTCAATTTTGCTGTAGTTACTTATCTATGGTGCCAGACAACGCTGGGAGGGTTTCGAAGATATGTTAGAGGGGCTAAGATGCTGGCATTATCTTGGTTGTCCGGGGTCTCTTTTATCCTTCATGGACAGCTTTAAGATTCCAAGAAGCAAAGCCCCTATTTCCAGGGCCAGGCTGTACTTTTGTTTGTTTTACTTAAGCGTGAACAATACCAAAGCCTGCAGTAAAATTCCACTACCTCATTATATTGCAGTGTATAATGTGAACTAATATAAACTAACAGGTTTAATATACTGTCATACTATAAAGACTGATATTCTAGTTAGTGAAGGGAACTTTTGTAACAATAAATTAGATTAGAATTTTTGGAGAAACTTTTCTAATGGACTCTGAGAATGATTTAATTTTCCTATTAATCACTGTGGCAGATTTTTGTGACTTTAGTCCATTATGACAGTATTGAAGGTTCATATTTTTGTACCAACATTGACTGTGCTACTTGTTTGTTGTGCTTTTAATAATTGTCTTGCTACCTTGCACCTAATATGGTCTTTCCTCTTATTACATGCCAGGTAAAATAACTTACATCTTTACCTACATTTGGTGGGTGCCTTTGGGACAATGCTAGCTATATATTTTGTCTTTCTGTTACTGATGAATGGGCTCTTTTGTTTGGTTTCATGTGTTAGCAGGAGTTGCTCCTTCTATTCAACAATGTATTGAACAGATCTTGGCAATATCAAGAAGCCCAATATAATTTAGATAGGTTTTTAGAATATTCCATTATATTTCTTACTTGTCTGTAATGAACTCATCCTCCCTGGACTGTGACCCAGTCCCTGCAGAGAACAGTAGAGTTGTTACATGCTCTTGCTAAACTCCAGCTGTCACTGAAGACTACTGGCTGAAGTTGTCCCCATCCCCAACTACGTGTTCAGTGGTGCGCAGTCCTTTGGGGCTTGATTATTTTTGCTACTAACCCATAATATACCATAATCTCCCAGAGACTTCTCTCGAGTTGCATGCTTTTGAAGATCCTGCAGGAACTTCTTAGCATTTTTTGCAAGAGGTGCCTGCTGTTTTACACTTTGTCGGTAGTCAGACAGCAATGGGGTAGTTGGCGTGCGAGCTCCCTGTTCTGAAATTTGCCTCTTTCTTTCAGACCTGGTGATCCCTTTTCTAATAAAGGAGCAGTGTGTGCCTTCCCTTGATATTGCACTTGGGCAGGTTGCCTATGTCTAGCAGCTTTACTATGAGGTTTCTTCCCCAGTGGCTTCTTTTTCTTGTTCTATATCCTGTTTCAAAGTGCAAGGAAACTCTGGAGGATTTTTCTGTTGCTTGTCCAAAGCATCTTCTCCAGAATTTCCTCTCCAGCTGCTTTCCAACTTTTTGTGCTTAATAATGGAATTTCCTCTCAGTGTAACAAGTTAATTATACAGAAGCTCTAAATATTTTAGTCTATGTTACTGCTTTGCTGTCTTCTCTTCTGAGTGCTCTCTTGAGCTTGTACAGAGGGAGAAAAGAGATGGTTTCTGTTTATCTTCCCATTTCAGATATTTTTCAGCTGTCACGTGTTTGGAGGGTTGTCACTCATTTGGAGAGTAATAATTTTAATCCCAAAGCTGTGTGATATAGCCTTTGATAGTATTTTAATCAGAAATTAAAAAGTAATGAGGACAGAGGGAGTCTTCCATGCTGAAAGTATGAAACTTATGGCATATGAATTTCCTGAAAGAATAACTTTTAGCGATCTTATTTCCGATGAAAATCACGTATTGCTTCCTCCTTTTGGATATACATTTGCTTGAAAATTCGCCTGTTGTTGGTTCTTTATGAATGTGAAGATTGGTTTGTACCAAATCATAAAGTAGAAGTGTTAAAACATTATTCTCCAGTTGAGACACAGGACTGTACTCTGTGCATGATGCAGGTCTTCAAACACAGGTTATGAGGTGATCACACTTGTTTGGAGTATGATTTCTTTTTGTTTACCAGCTCACTACAGTCAATTCCTGTAGTAATACCTCTGGGTTATCCAGAAATGAAGTTGTGAAAAATCTTTTTCTTGTGCTGCTCCCAGAGCACATGTCTGATGCCTGTAGTCCTGTATACAGTTCTGGGGAAACTGCAGATTTTTAAGAAGCACTGTTCCCTCTCACTCCCAAGCCAAAGCAAAATATCAGATAAAAATCTACTGGAGTATTTTGAGCACTGCTGAGAGAAAAAATTTCTGGCAGTCCAGGGAGACAGCTACCTTTCATGACATGTTAAAATCAGGGAAGTTTATTCAAGTGTTCAAGTTTGGCTGCTTTTCCAGATCCTTAAAGCTGACCCTTGTGCCTTCTAGCTGTAAGTGTCTTAGTACTCATTTATAGCATCCTTAGCAACTAGTAAGAACTGAAAGTCGGACCAAACATGAAGTCAGATCAAAGGCTCGTGAGTCAAGAATAGCTGACACGTTTTCCAAATTGTTGCACTATGAGCTTAATTTGCTCTGGACTTTTTTCGTCTCTTATGTCATAGCCTATAATAAAGATTTGGATGCTGTAACTTGGTTGATTTCTAGTTTGGCTAATGATGAACAAACAAGAACAGAAGTGGCTTCTTTCTCTTTGCTCTTCTGTGTCTCCTTTGGGTTAATTAGACAATATCACATCAGAGCTTTGCTCCTGTACTGACTTCCCTGTGATTGCAGAGTTGGGTTTTTTTTTTTCCAGGTCTTTCCCCCCACCCCATGCTGAGTGTTCCAGCCTTTGCCACCTTAAAAACATGGACCTCAAATAGCCACATTTGTTAGCTGTGTGCTGGTATTGCTACTCATCCCCTGTAGCAAGGCTGCTGCAGCCGCAAAGCTGCGGGACCCCACGCAATCATGAAGGACTTTGCGCTCTGTTCACGTCAAGGCAGCACCCACCCTTGTTCATGGCCTCTCCTCAGGGCTCCTTTCCATAACAGCAGCGATGGGCAAAGGTTGGGGTACTACAGCAGTAATGGCCAAGGCCCGTGGCATTTGGAGGTCAAGAGACAGGTGGTTCATTTTCTTCTCTGACCACAGGCCTGTTCTCAGGCACTAGTGCAAAAGTCACTTCTTCCACTACCCTTTCCCTCCATCCACTTGTTTTTTCACAAGCAAATAAAAATGAGACAGTCCTCAGATGTGCAGCAGCAGTTTGTCCTGGCAGGTCAACAGGGGAGGAGAGAGAGGAGAGCGTGAAACCTCGGGAGACAACCTTGTCTAAGAGAAGTGAGGGTGGCAAGTAAATTTTTGTGGTGGCTTTTCTGGATTCACTTGAGGAGATCTGGGGAATGAGTGGGCCAGTATGGCACAGCTGATAGAGAAGCACAGTGCAGGACAGCCAAAAGCACCTTACGGACTGGTGGGCCCCCACCAGAGGTGCAGCAGTGTTCAGCAAAGAGCTGCCCTTTCCCCTGCCTTCAGACATGCCAGTGCTGAGGAGGCCCCCAAACCCTGGCTCCTTTCAGAGGGAAGTGAGCGCCCAGCATTCAGGCTCCCTCCCAGCCCCAGCAGGTAACTGGCACAGGATCCAGCGACCATCCTCATTGAGTAATTCCCCCTTGGAAGCCTTGTCAAAAGAGGTTTTTCAGGCTGGGGCTCAGCACAGTAGAGAAGTTAACTGGGAGATCCCTCTCCCTGCTGTGGCCTCTGCTTGGAGCTGGGATGTCTGACCTGTCAGTGCCAGGGCAGGGGGCAGTGCCCTGAAATGTGGCTGGTTTCAGTGGGTTGACTCAACAGAGCTGGGCTGGCAGGGTCAGTGTGAGAAGCTTTGGGAAAAAAAAGGGGGAGGAAACCCCAAGCACCAGGTTCTGCCTTTACCTCGAGTGGGCAGAAATGCAAACGTGGTTGCAATACTGGATTTTGCTCTGTCCTTCAGTGATTTACCAGGTTGTGGTTTACCAGGCAACTTGACTTTTACCTGTCTTCCCCTGGCTAGGGCCAGGCAGTGCCTTGCCTTGTTGCTTTCTGATGAGAAGCGTCATGATTTTGGTCTCGCACCTCTTCATACTTAAGATAGGGCAGAAAAAAACACCCCCACCTCTGCCATCTCCCCTCTCCCACACCAGCTGTTCAGTCCTGCCTTTCTGGGTTCGTTCTGTCCTTTGCATCTGTCATTCGGAGAGAGACTCAGCGTCTGCAGGATGTTCTGTGAAACAAAATGGGTCTGGGAGCAGACCAAATTGCTGCATCTGTGCTGTTTAACAGGTTCCTTCAAGCAATTTTTCATGCTTTTGATTCTTGCTGTGTATGACTGCAATCTCCACATTATTTTCAATGATTTAGGAGAGCAAAAGATGTAAAAGGGCTAGCAGTGAACTAATTTTGAATACCACCAAAGCAAGTAATTTCCCTTACTGATTATCCTAATTTTAAAATGAGGTAGAGAAAAAGTTTTTGACATGAGGGTAGGGTTAATCGTTTTTGGCAGAATAATAAAGTGGATCTGTTCCTTGGGCGTGGGAAATAAGGGTCATGTGAGGGAAAAGAAGGATAATTTGGAGGAGGCTTGTCGCTGACAGGTGGGAGGGGATAGTGAGCAGAGTGGCCATGTGTGTGGAAGTTGATTTGGTTTAGGAAGACAAAATGTCTGCAGTCATGATGTTAAAACCAGTGAGAGGGTGATGATTTTGGAGCAATGTTGTGGTAATGGGAATCTTGTATGACTAAGGACTGTTTTGACAGGAAGTGTATGTCCAAAGACTGAAAACAGTTTGAAAAACAGCAAAGTAGGGAAATCCTAGGGTAATCCTAGGGTAATTGTGCCACATCAGGTTGTTGAGGTTTATTAACTACACTGGCCTTCACTGCTAGGAAATGCCCTGCTTCTCATTCTTGTTTAACTGTCCTGTAGCCCTGGGTGAGCAGCCTGTTGTTGCAGAATGGGGAGGAGTGGGTCAATCCCAAGGACAGCATGCCTGAGCATGACCTGCAGCTTCCCGCTTGCTCTGCAGACCTGTCGTGTATCTTGTAGCCCCCTGTGGCAGGGAATGATTGTGTTGTTGCCTGCTTAGGGTGGTCAAGGTGAGTCTGGCTTCAGCTATTTGTGCTGGGCCTTATCCTGTTTGCCAGGATAACTGAAGGCTCTGTACCGATTTTGAAGGGTTTCTCTATGGCCTTGGGCATCAACTGAGATGAGGACACTTACTGAAAAGATGGGTACCAGCTGGCATCCTGATGCTGAGAGCAATGGCATATCTGGCAAGCATGATGTGATAGGACTACAGTGCTAGACAGTTTTTCCACGTGGACATGCTTATGAAATATTTGTGAGGTGTCATGGGGTAACATAGGGTGGGGTAGCCACAAAAGCCACAGGAACAAGCCACTCTATGGCTTGACTCTATTTGTTCAGGAGAAGTACTCTGGGACTCTAGTGCCTTTTCTTGCTTAAGTTGCTCATGATAAATGGATGAGCTGAAGAAACAAGACGTCCTTCTACGTAGTAAAACAACAGAGATCTTGGATCAGATAAGGGGCAGTGCTAAAATAACGCTAGCTGCTGTGTCCTACATGATGATGGGGCTGTGACAAATATAACTTGCTAATCAGATCTAGCAAAGGGCTGATTTGAAGGCTTTGCGTCTTGATGACAAGTGCTGAGTGGTTAGGGCTTCCTGAGCTTGGGAACTTGGTAAGAGAAAAGTTTCACATAAGAAGAGTGGCGATATATTTGTTTTCACAACCTCTCTGAGGGAGTCCCATTTCAAACATGTGACCTGCAGCCCAGGCTCTGCACCCAGGCACCATTCATCTGGGAAATACAAACTGGAAAGTCGAGGCATGCTGAGCAGCAGAAAGTTGACTCCTGTTCCAGGGTGTGTGTATGGGGCCCACATAGAGTGGATCCACCTTTATACGAGGATACAGTCACCCAGGGGAGATGAAAGTAATCCTTAATGGAAATGGCTTGTGGAAACTGAGAAGAGTGTGCTCACCTTCTCTGCTCTGCCAAGAGCAAGGCTTTTGCTATTTCAGGGAAGTGACTGTTTTTCTTTATTTCACTGCATTGCGCTTTGCCTCAGTACTGAGGTCTCAGACGTAAATTTGCAAGGCACTTTGAGTAGTAGGGTATACAGTGGATTGTAAAATCACAGCTGTGCCAAAGACACAGAAGAGCACTTGTTGGATCACTGCTCTGAGCCATTGAATTGAGAGAGAGAACCAGAAGAGGAGAACAAAGAGCTTGTGACAATAGGGGAAGAAAAGTGACTCCAAGCCACTTCTCTCACTTCTGCTGGGTGGCTCATTTAATCCAAGCAAGTCTCCCACAGATTGTCTTTGTTTTCTGTATCTAAATATGAGCATTGCTAGCTAAAGACCACTGTGCTGTTGAGCCTGTGCCCATCATGGCAAAAAAGTAGAACAACGCACAAAAAATTACTGGGGATCCTCACTTCAGTTTTGTGTCTGGGAAAATTGTGGCTTCCTGTGGCGCTTTCCATATATGTTTGTCTCTTGAGATGCCTCTGTTCAGACACTTGATAGCTGGAAAGAAAAGCCTCATCCAGAATCATGTTATTCCAGCTTTTCACTAACATATACTGTCTGTATCTCTTTGAAAATTATGAAGAAAGTGGTCCTAGGAATTGTAGAGAAATGACCCCCAGTTACAGGACCAGATCATTTGGAACCTGCAACCCCAAATGGGTTAATATCTTCATGGATATCAATTCCTCTTAACTTTTTTCCATCCAGTTAATCTAATTTGTCATCCATTGGTCTTGCAACTCTCCACAGCAAAGCCAGCAGGATACAAACCAGGGGGAGATGCCTCTAATCTTTCCTTTTTTTCAGTTTTATATCCTTCTGCACCATACTAGGTGCTTGCAGCCAGCTGCTTGAATAGTCTTCAGCATGAAGCCAAGTTCATTGTTTGCTGACTCTGGAGGGCCTGGTTGGTTCACTGTCTGCAGACTGATGTGGGTCTGATCGGTGGTACTCTCTATCCTCATTAGCAGTTTGGAGAAGGAAAGACGGAGTGAGCTAGGGAATTTAGCTGATCATGGTAATTTGTTTCAGCTGGTGAAAGCTGTTGAGGTTTGTTAGACACTCCAGGAGGAATTAAACATCTTGGCAGTGCAGCGAGAGATGAAATTTGACATGGATAAGGCTACAATAATGCCCATCGGTGCAAAAGTAATCCAAATTTCTCTTTACCTGCCTGGGCTCTGAATTTGTAGTCTGTTCAGAAGGCAGAACACTAGGATAGATGTTATCACAGACAGCTTAATGAAGTCTATAGCTGCAGTTTTAAAAAGGGAAATGAGCTGCTTGCGTGTTTGAAAAAAATAATATATTAACACAGAGTGAACTCTGATACATGGATATTCTTGTAGACAGTTAATGAAGAACACACGCCACAAAATTAACACTGCGGTTGCCTCCTGCGGAGAACAAGAGTACAGCAGGTCAAAAAGAATTATCTACTTGCATGGATATTAAAAGCGCCTCGGATTAAATTATATGAGAGAAATACTTAAAAGGCTATTCCTCTCTATTATTCAGAGGCATAAACTAACTCCTCTTTGAGGCATGGAGGAAAGTGTCATGGACATGGTTATTGTTTCTTAGAGGGTTTTTTACACCTTTCCTTTGAAGCATTAGTACTGGCTCCTGCCAGTGGGACAGAACATCAGAATGGACTTCAGGTCTGATCCAACCAGGAAATGAATTATATTTCCATAGCAAAATTACAGTGATATATAGTACAGTGCTCTGTCATATTAGTGAGGTCTCAGATAGTACCTAGTTTTGATCATCCTTCCTTTAAAGAAATGCACTGGTGTCTTGTTAAATCTGTGAAATTTTTTGCTGAGTTGGACAATATTTCATTCAACAGGAGATATCTTCAGAAAGTCTAAAACTCAAATGCAAGAGGTGAGGTTTTAAAACAGTCTGGAAAACTCTGCATTCCTGACAAGAGCAAGTTTTTGGCTACCAGATTGGCCTCCCCAGGAGCGAAGCACAGCAGGGCATGTGAAAAGCATTTTGTCCTTTTAAGGTGGAGGAGCATGAGGGTGTACCAGAAAATACAAGGAGAACCAAGGGACTACGTTTACAGGTTGCATAAGGTGCTTAATGTTTATAGTGAGTGTTTTAAACCCATGAAAGTAGGAAATACAAACACTTTCAAAACATAGTTCTCCCCTTACACAAATGCACAGAGTAGACAATACTGCCTTTTCACAAGGTGATCAGATGACACTGGGGTTTAAGTACCTTACTTGTTGATTTGCCTTTTCAGTGCTAGGTTACAACCCAAACACTTTTTCCTGGAGCTGTAAGCATTTGGGAGCCATTATCACACCAGAGAGTAAAACTTTGGTTTCTATTTTTTCTTCAGGTTGCCAGTCTGGATTTGTGTTTTGTTTTGCAAGCATTATTGTGCTGGGAAAAAGTGTTGTTCTGACAGCCTAAAGGTGAGATTCTCTTCCTTGCAGGCTACAGCAGCACAGGAAGAGCCAAGGTAAATTCCCAGTCAGCACACCTGGTGCCTTACCAGTAAGAGCATGGGAGAAGAGTTCAGTTGCCAGAGTCTGGTCAGTCCTTGTACTGGTAAGTGCTTTATGGGGCCTGCTGACATGACCATTTCACAGTAAGGATTCACAGGCATAACACTAAAGCCAGTCGTATCACAAGGGCCCTTGGAGGCTCAAGGATTTCCCATCACAGATATGAGGTCTGTTCCTGCAGACTACCAAGATGAACATGTCAGGTCTCTTTGTTTTCAGCCTGGAGCTGAAGCAGTGTTGTGCAAGTTGGTGCTGGTTGGAAATTTGAAATGCCTTGTGCCGTTTCTTCAAAGTTTTGCTTGCGTTCAGTCCTGGTTGGAAATTTGAAATGCCTTGTGCCGTGCCGTTTCTTCAAAGTTTTGCTTGCGTTCAGTGGTCTGGCTGGGTGCTCAGATGGCTTTACTTCAGACCTTGTGCAGAACACACTGGAGCCAGATTTTACAAAAGAATGTCATGCTTGGCTGTTCCCAAAGGGGACAGTGGGAGTTGTTGGCTAGTGAGCACTCTTACTGGTGGGCACCACTGATGTCTGTGCTTCACGGTGCTGACTCAGTATCCATAAACTAGCATGATGTTTTCTTTGAGGAGGCAAAATATGAAGAAACTTGTTTTGCCAGAGTCTCTTTATATGCGTTTATCACTTCAGTTTGCAAATTGCATGCCTTCTATAAAGCAGATGCATGATATTTTCCTTGAGTCTGGGTCATTGCTTGTCAAGGAAACAAATCAAAGACTATGACTACATCCTCAGCAGATGAAAAATGGGATTTGAAGCCAGCCAGTTTTTGCTAGCTAAGGACTTAAATCCTGCTTTTTAAGAGCCTGCTTCTTTCTTTTTTCTCTTTTAGCATTTCGTGTGATGGGAGACAATTATGAAATAAAAAGAGAAAAGAAATCCAACTGTTCTCGTGTATGACTCTTCCAAAATATAACTGAAGGGTGAGAAGGAGGTATAAATAGTGTTTGGATGGGGAGGCAATAAAGCTTTGTCACATGGCTATTTGCTATTGTCCTATAATAGAGCAAGGACTTTGAAATCTGCTGCTGCCATAGAAGAGTTTTGCTCCTCTAGCCAGGAACAGCTACAGTCTTGCCACTGTAGAGTAAGGCTCTGGGTATTTTGTCAAGTGTTCATAGGACTGCTACTGAGTACAGGATACTCATCACCGCCTTCAAAGCTGTGCTACAAGTAGTGTCTAGTCCTTAGAGACTCTCAATGCAATTGAATTCTGAGTGGCTGCTGTTCTTTTTGAAAGAACTTTTAATTGTTTAAAAATATAATAATATCAGCTGCCTTTACTGATTTGCAGTCTGTGCTCTGCACTTGCAGCAAACCGATGTTTACAGCTGCCGTGTGGTTAACCCATGGGAGTGGAGGTAAAGAGCCAGGTCTGTGCCTCTGAGCATACAAAAGGCTTAACCATACACTTTCTGCTGAGGATCTTGGAAATGACAGTAAAAATTTAATGGGCTCCAGTCAGGTGGCATTTTGCAATTACATATCATTGCCCCTGAGACCACCCATCGCACTGTTTGCTCGTGTGTGTTGATACAGCCCAGCCCTATGCTGTACTTCAGCACTAGAATGATCAGATGCTGTAGTAACTTGCTGATTGGTTAAGTGTTATGTATCTTCCTAGCACTGCCATGGGTCGCTGGCTTATCTAGCAATTTTCGAGATACAAATGTAATGATCTAGATTTCATTTTCTCTTTCTCATTGTGCAACTTCTGTCATGTAGGCCTGGTACCTCACAAGCTGTCCTAGTGTCCTATGACCAAATTAATGACACTTTCTTTTCTTTCCTTCTTTATTTAAAGAACAAACCCAGCCATTTCTCTTCAGCTAGAATTGTACTTTTTGTGTTAAGTATATGTTTTGAGGAAAGGAAGGCGGGTTCTTAAAACAGCTAGTCTAATTCCTGTTTTGCTGAAAACTGCGTATGCTTCCACTGCAGCTTGCACTGTGTAATTGCTGTCCTAGTGGCAGGCTCAGATGAAAGTCCTGCTAACCGTATACGAATGGAAGAGGAACTGTCTGATCCAACAACGGGAAGAATTCAAAGTGTTTTCCACTGGTACTGTTAGTCTAGAGTTACAGAAGCAAACCCAGGAATTCTTACCATATATTTTTAGGCACTGCCTAAGGGTGTCTGCAGAAGAGCATGCCCTATTACTCCTATAGTCTGGTTGGATCCATGGGTCCAAATTTTCCTAGTGTACGGTCTATGGAGGCTTCTCCCTCTCCTTCAGAGAGGATAAAACTCTCATAACAGCTACCGGTGGGGTAGCATTCAGGAGGCTTGTATTGTTACAACAGGCAATGGGCCAATTTTGAACAGGAACTGAAGTCTTACTGCATATGTGTACAGTGTCTGCTAAAGATGATGTTCAGGTGCTGTTGAGTGCTATTCATGTCCTGACAGAAAGCAAATACTAGGCCTAAAATTTTTTCAGGTGAATACCACAAAGGAGAGGAAGGGATTAAGCTGTGTACAGAGATCAACCTGCTCAACTTCTGCTGAGCTATGCACAGAAAGAAATTCTGGAGTCATGGACTCTTAACTGTACCAGATAATGCTCAGTATCTTTTAGTATCCAAATGCTTGTTTTATTAGTCAGGAGCCAGTATCTACTAGGACATACAGAAATGGCTTTGGCTACATCTGCTGGGGAAGACATAGTAAGTCCAAGGAGCGTGTGATTTACCTCAAATCCTCTAGTGCCCCCTTGCATTTTCAAAAAGCTTAAGTTTAAATGGGAAATTAGTGATCTGAAACTGGCAAGATCTCATGCAAGAGGGCTGGTGGAAGGAATTGCCATCATGATCTGTCACCTGTCTTGGTGTTTTGAATGTAACCGGGCTGGCTGGTGTGCACTGCAATTGTCCTAACTCTCTGGCTGGCTCCCACAAAGTCTGGTGAGAAGCCTGATTGTTCAGAGTTGTTTATTCTGAGGCAGTTAGGTGGAAATTTGCCGCTGTCCACATCCTCTCTGTCTGAAAGTTGATTGTAAGAGGTATTTAGACTTTTCCTTTCTTTACAAAGGATGTAAAAGTTTAACATTGATTTCTCAGCCAATACCCATATATTTTACAGATCTTGTACAGTGATTCCACCACCTTTTTAGCTGAAGAGCTTGGGGAAGAGACTTTATCTGTGGTCTTACTGGGGTGATTCCACCACCTTTTTAGCTGAAGAGCATCTTGGGGAAGAGACTTTATCTGTGGTCTTACTGGGAAAATTCTGAGGGGAAAAACTCAGGGCGTTTTTTTTTGTTTGTTTGTTTGTTTTTTTTTTTTAAAGCCAGCCAGTCAAGGATAAAATAGTCATTCAGGCAAAAATTTAGAGTGATATTTCAGATTTTTTTAAGGTTTTAGCTATTTATTTATTAATTTCTATTGAAATTGTATCTGCCACGGAATACGATTTGCATCCAGTACCGCAGTGATTTATGTACCCACACAATGGTGTTGTGGGCAGTAACACACTTCATGTTGTTTTATGGAGTCGTTTGGATACCTGGACCAACAGGCGTGTTAGAGGGGACTGTTTGGCTTAGAATCCCCTTTGTTGCCTAGTCCTTCTTCTGAAGGAACAGCAGCCTTTGGCCCAGGCATAGGGCACCACCGATAATGATGGTAGAAGAACCTTGGTTACTTCTGCCTTTTTGTGGGCTTCATCTTCCCATAGAGACTGATTTTTTTTTTTTTTTTTTTTCATTTAGAAATGATTCCTCCAAGTCATGTTTCAGGTTGGTTTATATTGCTACTTCTGCCTTGTACCTTTTCTGCTGATCAGCAGATGATTTTAGTTTCTGAAAGCTGCTGTTGTCACTACAGTTGTTCGCCCACAGTATGACCAGCTCTCTGAAATCATAGAGCCAGGACCCAAAAGTGGGTGCTCCATGCAGACTGGCCATTAATGCTCGCAGGAGTTTGTTCCTGTAACAGAAATGGCTGTACGAGGAGGGTCTGGGTCTCACAAGTGAAAGCACGGCTTGCTAAAGAGCACAACAATCTTGTGGCCAGGAAACAGTGTTTCTTCATGGTGTGAAATATGTGGTGAGGTGGGGGAAAATACGTGTGTGATGCCGTGTACTTGGAGGGGAAATGTTAGCTGAGTGGAGGGATGGGGTGTGTGGGGAAGGGTCTGTGTGAAGTGCATGGGTAGGAAAGGATTTGTGCACAGAAGATTCGTGAGAGTGCTGCGGATTAGTGAAGGAAAGAGTGGGCTTTGTGTGCTTAGTAATGGTTTGGCTTGCAGAGGAGGAGAAAAGTGGAGAAAAGAGTGGTGTCCCAGGGCTCTTCTGAGATAATAAGTAACCTGTGGTTTGAGGAGACTTATCTATAACCATGGGTGGCTGCCTGAATGGTTGGAGAATATGCACACTGGCTCAGTTTCCTTCCATTTTACTAATGTCTGTAGCTTTTAAGCAGTGGCTTGGGGTAAGGCCTTTCTGGTGAAGGATCATGGAGAGATCAGAAATATTGACCCCAGATCATACGTGCTCCTTCCTTAGCATTTGGGCTGTAGAGGATATGCTCTGAAGCGTAGGGGTTTCTAGAGGTTACGATTCAACTTCTGAGAGGCTGGTGCATCTCCTGTCTGGTGGTTTTGAGCATTAAAAGAGCAACCAATTCAGGCAGTGAGTTTTAATAGCGTTTGAATGCTTAACTAAATCCCAGTTTCTGGACCCTGTCACAATTCTTGGATTCTCTGCAGTCTTTTTGGCTAACCCCCTTCTGATTCTTCCATCTCGCAGAGGTTCTTTCTGTGTGCTGTAGTTGGTAGGGCTGTACTCTTCCTCTAGGATACCTACACCTCGCTGGGTTTGGACAGTGGTTTGTCAATGCAGTTTGCCTTGTTCAGAGACATCTGGTTTGCAGTTAACTCTGTGGTATCCAGAGTAAAAGTTCAAAAGCCAAGTCTGGTGTCAACAGTCTTGAAGTGCTACCTGAGGTCATCCTGTCCCTGAAAGCACAGGCTAAAGAGCAAATAGCAAATTTAATTGCTGGTAACTGCAAAACCTAATGTTTCTTTCTATTTCTTTCTGAAGGAAGTTCCAAGCTTAAGTTAGGATGCCTGTGAGGTTTTATTTTTAATTGGAAAATAAGCAAATAATCCTTGCCTGTTCAGGTTAAATCCAGTTACTTGCCGAGGACTGCCTTGTTCTTACAAGGCTGTAGGCATACATGTTTACCTGGCAACGTATTCACAGGCATCTGTGGCAGATCTGTGGTGCCTGGTGCTGTATGATATTTACCACATCGCAGATACTTTGATGGTCCCCAAAATGCATCCTGTGAAAGCCAGCTTGTAAGCTGAAATTCTTCTAATTTCAAGCTGATAGCTCAGCTAAAAGAAATGGCTTTGCACTGAAAGGGGCATTAAAAATCGACGGAGTGGGAGGCAAATTCAGGTGTACAGTTTAAGGACAGGTTTATATGATCCTGCCAGCCTCAGTGTGGTGACTGCCATGGTGCTCCCTCTCCGTACCTGTGGCCTTCTCATTCACTAACTTTTCAGCTTCTGATTCTGGCTGGACAGAGGTCTACTACTGCGACTAGGGAAAAAAAGGAGAGCTTACCAGCTCTGGAAGAAGGGGCAGGCAACCCAAGAAGACTACAGGGATCTTGTCGGGTTATGCAGAGAGCAAATTAGAAAGGCAAAAGCCCAGCTGGAATTTAACCTGGCCACTGCTGTAAGGGATCATAAGAAAAGTTTTTATCAATATCATCTTAACAGCCAAAAGAGAGCCAGGGAGAACCTTCATCCTCTAGTGGATGCCAGGGGGAACATTGCCACTAAAGACGGGGAAAAGGCTGAGATAGTCAACGCCTTCTTTGCCTCGCTCTTTAATGGCCCGACGAGTTATCCCCAGGGTGCCCAGCCTCCCGAGCTGGAAGATGGGGACGGTGAGTGGAAGAAACCCCCCACAACCCGGGAGGAAGCAGTCTTTGACCTGCTAGGCCACCTGG
>NW_009259680.1:1045780-1063149 GCF_000687185.1 Egretta garzetta
GGCCCCCCCGGCCACGGCCACGCTGCTCCGCAGAGCGCTGAGCTTAGGGCCAGGGTTTAGTGGTGGGATGGCAGGATTAGGTTAAAGGTTGGACTCAATGATCTCAAAGGTCTTTTACAACCAAAGTGATTCTATGATTCCAAGTAGGTCTATGGCATGCCCCCCGGCTTTTAACTGTTGCTGAATACGGACCTTTTAAAAACAGCAATAAACTTTCCAAAGGATGAATATGTGAGTTTTGTCTTTATTGCATCCCACTGGCTTAGAGGCATACAGAGGGAATGTGTGACGACTCGGCTGCTAACTGTAAACTGTGTGAAAGCAAGACATCAGAGATATATTTGTAAGTCCTTATTTCTATAGCACATTCCCATGTTTGGGTGATAAAGGACAGTGAGTCAAGGTGAAGGCAAAACAAAACTTGCCAGTTAATACGGTGCTTTCAGTTCCACTGATTTATTTATGCTGAGGATCTGGTACCTTCTGCTTCTGTTTCAGGTAGCCTTAGTTTTATTGTAACTGGTTATTATTGTTGGCACGGGAGGCACGGGAGCAGCTGCAGGCTTTGTTTGCTCTGATTTCGAATTTAACTTTTGGCAAAGGAAATTCTGTACCCAGGATCTGTCATTTCTTTTCCATTTATTTGTTATAAAACCAGATAAACAAAAGTCTGTCAGTACAGAAGTTGAAGGAAATGGAGTCATACCATTGGATGAAAAGCCAAAGAGGATGAAATGAATTAGATACGGTATTCAATAATGATGCAACAGTGTATTTCCTGCCCTGCCATAGGAACATAGGATTCTGTTTCTCTGTTGTATAAAGCATTGAAATCTTCTCTCACTTAAGGCTAAGCCTGGATAGAAAAAAGTGGTTTAATTCTTATGAGAAACACCTTTCTCCTCTTAGTCCCCAGGTCGTGATCAGGAAGCAGCAAAAGAGTATGCAAACTGGGGAGCTAGAAAGCCCATGTCCAGTTTGGATCTGGAGTCAGTGAAAGAGGATAAATTTAGGACCAATGGTGCTGTCACTTGTTTGCAAAGATCCTTTTTAGGTGAGGAACAGGAATGGGGAAAAGAGTTAGTGGAGTGAATACACAATGGTTGTAAGACTAGCAGAAGCTTTTTACAGCTTTGCTGGAGGAGGTCCAAGTTGAATTTTGACCAGCGAAAAGGTTATTAAGCTAGTTGTCTATTCATCAAGCTAGTTTTCTATTCATCTGACTGCATCTGGGAAAATACTTAACTATCTGGTGTATTGGGACTTTACTGTTGGTTCATACCCACTGGGTAAGTGGTTATCCATGAGCATTTCTGTTTACAGTAATATACTGTGCACTGTGGGGAGGTAAAGGAAAGGCAGGTAACTAAAAATATCTTTTTGGCTTATTTAAGCCCCATTTAAACCCACAGTGATTTGGCTGAATTCTGTGCTATCTTAAGATAGTCAGCCTTGTAACAAACTGTTCTGTGTTCAGCCTTGTCATAGGCTTTTTGACATATTGCTTATGGTCTGCATGAGTTGTATTTTCTGTGCCTGTTTGTGCTCTGCGAATTCTCAGCCGTGTGTGCTTGGTCTTTCAAGCCTCTTTCAGCTCAAACTAATGACTTCAGAGAACGTTACCTAGGCCTGCAGAAAGTTTACTGTAGTTGAATCAACTGACTTCGATAACCAGAAAGAAAATAAATATGGAGCATAGATCCAGTATAAAAATAGGTAATACAAGGTAGGTACATTCTTTTAGGGAATGCGCACTGGGAATTTATTCTACTTTTGGTAACAAAGCTATTGTTTTGAAAGTCCCAGTTTGAAAAATACCCTAAGAACAGCTCCAAAATGAAACAGAATGTACCTTCTTACATTGAAAAGCTTGACAGTCTGTAGTCTGTAACAAAACACAATTCAGATTTGTGCTTTAGGAGCATGCTATAACTTTAACATGTATAGTAAGGACAAGGACTAGCTTAGAAACATCTAACCATGATGCTCGGCTGAACATTGCTGAGAATCTGACCCTGAGCTGGGTTATTGCCTGAAAAGTTGATCTAAGTCCAGAAATAAAACTTCTTTCACTTGCATTTGAAACAACTAAAAGGTGAGTTGACCGTGAAGTAGATGTGACCTATCAATGGCAGTTTCTGCAGATGAATAACAAAGCTCTTTAGGAGTGCTAAAAATAGTCATAAACTACAGTTGTGAAGAGGCAATCCCTAGTATCCGATCTATAAATAAGTAAGCTAATGACTAGTATGGTAGGCTTATATTTTTCCTATATTTTAAGCACTTTTGAAAGCAGAGGTAGCATGATCTGGAGGTTAGAGCAAAGAACTGGGAAGTGAGGACTGTTGCCAGTCTCTGAGACCTGACTTATGGGACTTGCAGTAATCACAGCCATAGATTTTTGGGATCCTGCAGAGCAGCGGTACTATTTTCAACCTTCACCAGTTTCAAAATGCAGTCAGCTAAGATGGGTGGGACATTTTACAATGCAATCCCACCACTAGATGGGGGGAAATAGTTGTCTTGACAGTACTTTACAGTCCCCCTTATTAAAAGGAAAACCAAAAAAGCTTTACTATCTGTGCTGCTGCTTTACCCTATACGCTGTTTTTAAGCACAGTTCATCAGACCCAATGTGGATGCCTGCAGTCTGAGCGGGTCACTTGTTCTCTCTCTAATACAAAGAGTCCAATAGCCACATCCGCAGTTAATTTTCTCTTTTCCTAAAGTAGATCTTTAACTATGTAGGCAGCTGAATGACACTGTAAAAGTGCTTGTTTCCCCTGTCCTAGACTGTAAGGGGGATCCTAAGTGGTCTCTGTCTCCATGTGAGATGGAGACATCTTCTCTGTAGATGTCAAAAGTGGATGAAGCAAGCCCTATGCCTTTCCTTCACTACTTGCAGGTGCTGCCTTTCATGGTCTTCCTTTCTGGGGAAGCACTGCTGTCCACCAGACTGAAAGATTAGGGAGGGCCCTCATCTGCCTTGGAAATCTGAAAGGTTTGGGAGAAGTCTATTTGTTTCTCTTTCGTCACCCGTCTCCTCTAAATCAGGGTAATCTCAGAGGCATACAGTTGCTTTGCCTACAGCACAGGGATCCCACTGTGGCCAGGGCTCCTGCACGCTGCTGGTTGCTTTTTCTGTCTCATCAGTGTCACACATGCTCCAGACCTGTGGTTATAGCTGAGGGAGACTTAGAGTAATTTCCTCGCCTACTCCATTCTCCAAACAGCTTTCGCTTTAACTCATGAAAACGTATAAATGTTTGCGGGGGCTTAAAGATGGGGTTTTTGTGGCAGTGTTTAATTTTTTTAAGACTTGTGTCTGTTATGATACCTAAACCAAGCTGACAATGTCCCCTCAGGTAGTTCTTTACCTTTAAACAGGTATTTCTAGAGAGGCTTAAGGCTTGGTTCAGCCCACAGAGAAAACCAATAGCAAAGTTCATCTGAGCTTCTTTGGCAATGGATGAGGTTCTGGATTCAATCAACAAATACAGATCGGCTTCTGTATTCGATTTTTCCAGCAAAAGTGGCTGCAATTATGGTTTAGTTGGAAGCTGTTACACTGTAAAAAGCATAAAACCACTCCCAATCTGCATCTCACAAGGTTGTCCAACTTGCCTTCTTCCCTGATCATCTCTTTGTTCATGCTAAGTTAAAAGGGCACGGGTTATGGTGACCTGGGTTGCTGATTGTTCACCTTCATCTCTCTTCCTACCTTCAGACAGAGTCTTACATGAGAATGGACACCATGTACCTGACAATAACTTCTAAATTTTGCAGAGGTTTCCCGCTTTCTTTCTAACATGCAGAAATGTGGTTTTACTTGCAAGCAGTTCATGGTGAGAAAACTGTCAGAGATACACCTTTGTATTTAGATACTGCTGGTTTGTAGTCAGTACTTTTTTTTTTTTTCTTCAGAAGTGATTGACAGGAAGTGGTTCTAATGGTCCTGCAGGCTTTTGGTGAAGGCCAATTTCATATCTATGTATGTATACAGACACACATAAAATACATACAAAATTTTTGGTGGCTCTGACCAAAGTGTTCTGATTTGCAATGAATGGAACTTCAAAGAATAGCTAATTTGGAAGGGGTACATAATCTTTTTAATTAAATGAATAAATTGTATTTGTTTAAAAGATATTTCTTTCAAATTGTAATCTTAAAATAAAAACCTGAAATCTTTAATTTTTCAGATTTCAAAACAAACTAGTTCTGTTTTCTGAGAACTAAAAAAAAAATCATATTTCATCTAAGAGTGTTGTGTGATTTCAGAAATATTGTTGCTTTTCTTGAAGATTGCAATCCTGGGAGAAATAAGTACTGAAGAGAGGAAAAAAGAAGGAAGAAAAAAAAAAGAAACTAGCAGCTCTTACAATGCAGTGAACAGTCTCATTAGGCAAGTGAAGGACAGGTGTCAAAGATAGGTATTTGCTTCAGATACAGCTAACGCATGCTGACAAAGCAGGGAATATTTCAGTTGCCAAGGCTGATAAGCTTGACTTTATTGCCATTATAACTGATTTTTTATAAGGTCCAGCTGAGATTTGCAGGATTCTTCCCATCCTCTTGAGACAAGTAAGTCTGGCTGGATACCATGCAGGAGTAGTTTTCCTCAGCTATTAGTTTTCCATCACTTTTCAATTCTACTAAAGCTGAAAAAAACCCCCAACCATTTCACCAGGAAATAAGAGTTCAACAGGAAATGTGAAAGAAATATGCTGCAGTTTCATGGTGGGAAGGTTATTTTTCTACCTGAGTTATGGCATAATAATATTTTTAAGCTTTCTATCAGCCATCTCCCAGCCAGGACAGGATTGCTCTTTGAGACATAAATTCCTTTGTTCTGCCAGGAAGGCTCTGAATGAGGAGAGGAAGTGTGATTTAGGAGCTGAGCTGAGAGCCAGGAGAGCTGCATTCAGACCCTTGGACTGTTAACTTCAGCAAGTCACTCCTTGGCTTTGTGCCACCTATAAAATGGGATGAGAGACGTGTTCACTTGCTGTTTGTCTCGCCTCTGTAGGTTGTGGAGCATATGGTGCATGAATTGCCTTTTCCTCGGTGCCAAGGACGCTGGGGACCCAGATCGCTGTTGTGGCTTCCAATGCAAGCCATAAACAATAGCAGGAAATGAGATTTTTGTCTTGCCTCTGTTGTGGAGAGACCTTGTTATGAATTTTTTTCTGTTCCTCCACTTAATCTGTAAAGATACCCAGCTGATTCCCAAATAGGAGCTAGCCACTGTAAAGGTGAAAGGGGTACCCCCAAAGTCTCCTCCCCACCAGGAGAAAGCTCCTCCTCACTTAACCCTGCCCTCCCAACAAAGGAGTGTGTGTTTTTCTTGCCAAGACTGATCCTTGACTCATGAACCAGCAGGGACGGGAGGTGCTTTACAGAGAAGAGAGGAGCCAGAAAAATGGGTGTGGTGAGAGTAAAGAAATGGGATGCACAAAGCAGCAGAAGTATTAGAGCTGAGGAGGATGGTGAGCAACAAATAGGACAGACAGGAGGCTTATGTAGAGGAGGAGAAGGATTTAGAGAAACTGTGTGTGTAGTATGATAGTCCCATACAGGGGTGAATTAAGAGCTGCAGAGTCCTGTAGTTTGTTCTACTCTGGCAACGTAGTGATTTTACTGAAAATTTCCACAAGGAAATGTTGTCTTTGAACAAGAAACTGGGGTCTCCTTTGAGGAAAAGCTACCTGAAAAAATTCAGGATAAATCAGCATTTTGAAGAGAAGTGATGATTTTCATTTTGCTTTCTCTTAAAATGCTTTTCTCTTTTCCTTGTTTATGAGTAAAAAATATAAAACACAATTCTGTTTTAATTTGACATAGAACAAAAATAATTGTTTTACATCAAACCACAAGTGTAAGCATGAAATGGGATTTTTCTTTTCTGTTCATGATTTCTTGGCTTAATAGTTGTGAATAAAGGGCTTTTTCACTTGAATTTAATCAGTGGAAAAAACCATTTTGTTTACCAGCTCACTTTTAACAATTACTAAGTTGCATAGTACTGCTTAGGCACATATAATGTTTCTTGACAGTGGCGAAGACAAAATGTTTTGTTGGGAATGAATGGCTGCAGTGCTATGCACTTATAGAATCATTTCGTTGGAAAAGACCTTTAAGATCATCGAGTCCAACTGTACCGGTCCACTACTAAACCATATCTCTAAGCACCTTGGTCACCCATCTTTTAAATACCTCCAGGGATGGGGACTTGACCGCTTCCCTGGCAACCCATTTCAGTGCCTGATAACCCTTTCAGTGAAGGAATTTTTCCTAATATCTAATTTAAACCTCCCCTTCTTATGACTCGCTTCTCCAGTTTTGTGGCTTGCCTGGTCTCGCTCCTACTGGATTTGAAGGCATAAATGAGGTGCAGAAGGACTACCATAGAAGCACCACTGAAAGGACACTAGGAAATGGGTGGCCTCCCAGCGTTACTGAAATCCTTCTGCTTTATTGTCACCTGTCCTTATCTGCAGGGCCAGTTGTAGGTAGGTATAAGAGAAGTAGGCAGCTGCCCAAGGTAGGTAGGCTGCTGTGGGCAGTCAGACAGCTGTCTGGCTGGCCTGTGCTAAAGCCGTGCAAGACCAGGCTGCTGCTGGAGAGGTGTGAGCGCCCCTTCCTGGGACCGCAGCCTCTGCCCACCCTGCCATCCACCATGCAGCAGCTCTTCATCCCGGGTCCTTCCCACCTTTCCCCATGGCAGGAGCAGCTTGTCCCCGGTATCGCATATTGGGCGCACGAACTGGCTTGGTGTATGTGGACAAAAAGCCTTGAGCTGGCTCTGCTTGGCTGCGCGACAGACAGACCCCAGGAGTCTGCTTCTCGCTGCATTGGGCAGTGCTGAGGCATTCATCACCTGCGGCTGCTGATCAAAGAGGAGGGAGGCTTTTCCTTGAGAACACCGCCTGGCAGATTAAACCCTGCACATTGCCCGAGTCAATCTGATTTTTAGCAGACTGCCATGAATCTATGTGTGTCTTTCTCTTTTTAGAACAGATCTTCAGCTTTCCTTTTAGGATAAAAAGCTAGAAGAAAGCCAAGCTGGCAGTAAAAATAATCCCTTATATGTATAAACAGTTTGCATAAAATACATTCCAGCGGTGTTTGCTCTGTCAGCTGGAGAATAGAACTATTTTTTTTCATTTACACTTTGTTTTTTGGGCTCTGACATACCAGATACTCTGGAAGAGAGTGTTAGTCTAGCTGTCTGTGGGTTGAAGCGATATATAAATGGTTCCATTTTTGGTGCAGATCTGACATCAGAATGGAAGTCTTTGAGATGTCAGAAAAGAAACTAATTATGGCCATGAGTTTTGAACTGCTACTCTGTCTTGACAAATGGTGTCTGTAATTGGAAGCAGCAGCAGAACCTATGCACTCTCCAGTCATCTTGGAAAAAAGTCATCTATCATCAAATAAACCTCTCCGAATGACTGTTGAAATGATTTGTATGTTCTCTAGAATTTGCTGTAGACTGCATGGAAATAATAATCCAAAGCAAAGTGAGTTCCTATGTTAGCATTATATATGTGTAGGAAGCTGTAAACCAAGTATCAAGGAAAAGGAATTAGAATTGAAAAAGTAGACTAACATTTGGAACAGAGACAGAAATATATAATACCTTGGTCTTCTGGCTGTCGGGAACAGAGACCATGTCTCTTAACTTTAAAAACTATCTGGTATGTACTTGGATAGGAGCTCACATCCATACTTCCCTGGCAATGGTGGTGGTGATTTATTTTCTCTCTCAGCCAGCCCCAGATTGATGTTAAAAGGGGGTTTTTAGGCTTCATGTCGCAGGAAATACCCTCCTTTAAGTGAGATCTGAATCTGAAGATTTAGCCTCGCTTTTTATCATTTCATTCCATTCATTCCCCTAAAGCTTTGCATTTGCTGCAGTTTTGTTACTTGTTTCTTGCTGTGGCAAGATCTGATTTGTGTGATATTTCTTGTTTCCTTTTTTCACACTCTGTTTCAGACATGAATTAAGCTTGAATCATTTTTACTTCAAGCTTCTCTCCTCAGTGCTCTTGTTATCTCTGCATTAAGCTGGTCTGTCCACTTAAAGAAGCCCCTTTTGGAATTTAATGTAAGAAGCACTCTGGATGTCACAGTCGCTTTCTGTGTTTGACGCTGCTTTTTGGAAGATGGCTTAAGCTGGAGCGGAGCCCTAGTGAATTCAGCACATTTCTGTTCTTGTTGACAGTTGTATAATAACAGTTGCCACATGAAAATCTGAGCCTTATTGCACCAGAAGGTGCATCTCCTGTGGAGAGACTCAATATTCAGGAGTAGCGGGGAGAGAATCCTTGCTCCCTGACACTTGCAAACGGTCATCTCCTCAATCTGATCTTGCTAATATGAATTTAAAGGTTGTCTTGAGACATACTTTCTGGCCAAAAGCACTAGAAAAGAATTGACTTTTGATGACATTCAACTGAAGAAGTCCAGAGGAAGGTTTCTGGCTCAGGATATTTTTTTTCAGTGAAAAAAATGATGTTTGTGACAGTTCATGTGGAGTGGCTACTTCCTCTGTAAATGGTTGCTTTTCATACAAACGATGTACATGGTGCTGCTTCTATCTCTTGTTGCATTTGGAAAAATATCTTGAAAAACAAAACGGTGAGTATTGAGCCAAAAGACATGTCTAGAACTGTGCCCAGGAATAAAATTCGCAGATTTTTCTTTTTTTTTTTTTCTCCTCACCTCTCATGGCTGTAACAAAGGGAGTTGGGGCAGCAGTTTCCCAACCTTGTTAATTTATTTCTGTCTCTTAGGGCTCTAGCAGATGAGTTCTGGTAATTCATACTGCAGCAATTTGAGATGTCAGCTTTCCCTTGCTGTTCACCATGCTGTCAGCTTGCTGGATTTCATGGTCATGTTACAGCACTGGCAAACAGGTATTATGTGTCTTTCTGTCTTGGCTGCTCCAGCTTGGTATAGGACTCTGGTCTATTAATTTACATTTCTAATGAAAACGGGCCTGCACTGCTTTGGTGGGCTGGGAATTTGAGTCCCAGACAGGCAGACGCACCGCTCTAAACTGGAACAAAGTTGGTGAAACTACAGCAAAAACAAAACAGGCCAACTCGGCTCCTGACTCTGCCTTGGTGGACTTGAGCAGGCTGAAGGTGGAAACACTGTCAGGTGCTGGGCAGAGTTGGCTTGAATCTTTGTCTGTGCAGTTTCATGTCAAAGGGGAAAAATTTCTGCCTATGTGTTTGTGTTCCAAAACCTTCACTTTAAAGGGTGTGCAGATTTAAAAAAGAACCTTGGAAAATGTTCACAAGAAAATGAAAGAAAATTACTTTTAAAAAACCCAAAAAGTCTTATGGAGTATACTTGCTATTTATTGAGCTTTCATGCTGTAGTCAGTCACTCATGCATTTTGCTAGGGCTGTTATAAAGCAGAAGACAGTTTGAAAAATGCTCTCTTTAACTTCTATCATTGCCCATGTATCCCAGTTCTCCACAATACTTAAACTAGTATTGCTTAAGACTAAACTTAGTTCCCCCTGTACTGCTATCCGGGTCCAAATTCTTTCTGACTTTGGGGAACCAAGCTTTGATTTGTTACTTATACAGCAGTATTAAAATATCCAGTCAATCCCCACCAAAAAAAGATGGTGGGTTTTTTTTCTGAGAAGATTGTAATTTCCCAGTCTTCAGTCATGTTCATACTTCTCTTGAAATCAGGGGAACATCCCTGGTGATTGAGGCCCAGAGCCTTCAAAGTTGTTTCTGGGATCTCTGTTCTATAACCACATCTCTGGAGGCTCACACATGCCCAGATATCCTTAAGTACATGCCTAAATTTTGCACAGCCTCAAAAAAAAGATAGGGAGCTGGAACAGTGTGCTGAAGTGGGTTTGTTCTGGGGGTCCTGAAGTAGCACTGCTTTTTGTAGTCTCAGCTCATGTAAACCTAAAGCTACCATGAACCACTGAGTGGTTTTGGCAAGCATGAAGGCGAGCGAGCATATTTAAATTTACAATTGGTTAGTTCTATCCTCAGCCCTAGGCTTGTTTTTCACCAAATCAAACATGAAGAACAGAACAAAGGGCTGCTGATAGGCCATGCTCTGCTGGTTTCTCATGCTTTTTTTTTTTTCTTTTTTTTTCTCTTTTCTTTTTTTCCCCTTTAACAATTGTAGAAGGGATCCTTCCAGCTTCTCTGGTCAACTCAGAATGGTTTACTTAAAGATTTTTTTCATTAATGAAGTGACTGCTGTTTGCATCTGGAGAATGTTTTACTGGTTTTAAGATAGAATATTTATTTAAAAATATTAAATATTTCACTGATTTTATCTGTCCTTTCTTCCTTCTGTAGGATTTCTGAAAGAAATCAGCAAGCGTGTAGTGCTTATTTGGGGAAAGTGAATCCAATGTCTGCTTCAAGGATGTGCTCACCTGCTCAGTCTTGCTTTTGGCTCTACTGGGGTAGGTGGGTCCACGTTTCATGTAGCTGCCAACACGCCACAACTGCCCTTCCATTCACCCTGCCCAGCCACCCTTTCCTCTGGGTACTGTGTATGGGTCCGTAGTTTCATTGTTAAATAACACTGGTACAGGACATGGGCTGCTGCAGTGTTCACTTCTTTAATACAGACAAACCAATTTACACATGGCTGAAGTCTGAGATCAGGGGTGCCCAACATCAGGGGTGCCCAGCTTTTAGCCATACTCTTTAGAGGGATGGGTTTACCTTTGGCTCAGGCCTGTTGCTACTGGCAGTGTGGGTGTCTGTGCCCTTCCCAGCTCGCTGGGGGCCATGCTACCTTGCAAGGAGTTACGTTACCTAACATAACCTTGCCTTTTAGCACAAGTGTTCCTGCAGCACAGAAGGGTCTCTGCCTGCTGCTTAGAGAAGAGGTGCAACAGGCCTGTCCTGATCTCTTGGAGGCAAGAAGGAAGGCACATAGTACCGGGGTATGTTGGCTGCTGGAGATAAATGGGACCTTGGGGCTGAATCAGGCTACAGGGCAGTTTGGAGAGCATGAGGGGAGCTAAGTGCCCTTGCCTGCCCCATGCTTTGAGCAGTGCTGGTGTGAGAGGACTCCAGCTCCCACTGTACTTCCTCCTTCCTCTTGGTTTTTCTGTCTTCTAACACCACACTGCCTCACACAGGAAAGCTGGCCTGACCTGTGAAGAACAGGGATTCTGGTGAAGGGCTGAGCAGTGAAGACTAAGAAAGGAGCTCAGGGTTTGGCTGTAAGGTTTGTTTATATGTTTGCTCTTGCCTTGGGCAAAGCACAGTGTGGGAGGAGGTGGATCTAAAAATAAGAAAGATGGGAGCTTATATGAAATAGAAATAACTAAAAAGAGGGTGACAGGGAAAGCAACAGAAATAAACGGGACAGCAGCACCAGCTTGAAACAGGAGGTGTGGTAGGAAAACTAAGGTGAAAGCAATCACTGAAGTCCCCTCTTCCTACATCATCTTACACGTAGTTCTACACAAGGCTCACCTTGTGTTCACACAGAACACAGTCTGTTTCCTGTGGGGTTTTGTGTAGGTGTGGAGATCCATCCTCAGAGCTGCTTGCCACTTAGCTAGCTCTGCTTGAGGAAAGGGACAGTTGCCAGGAGAAAACTAGGGATGGATAAAAAACTAATACTGGGATGTAGCCATACTTGCAGCATCTCAGCACCACCGGAGGACAAGTTCAGCACCTGCAAGAGAAAATGAAATCGCCTCTCAGGAGATTAGAGATACATGATGGTCTCCAGTATAAACCAGAGGTTTGGCTAAAGGGAAAGTACCAAGTCGGCACCATGTCCTGGTGCTATTTTTTTGATCCCATTAAAAGCTCTAAACCCCATTTTAATAGTGGAAAAATATTTGCGTTTCTTAATAGGCTCTTATCATAAGATTATAAAAACTTTCAGTGAACATCTGCTGCATCTGGGAAGGTTGGAGGGATTAACCTTCAGATATCAGAGCCTGGGATGAGGAATCTGCTGACAGGGCTTTAAAATAAGTCATGGAAGAACAGGCTGTCTCGTGAACCTGAAATAGACTGTCAAGGGAAAACACCCTTGCCTACTCACTGGAAAAGCTCAGGATAAAAAGCCTGATAATCGCTGTGCAGCTGAGCAGCCCATTCAACTCCTTTGTGGGAAGTTAAGCTGGAATGTCAGAAACGTGGGGGTCTTGGCTAGCTAAATCTGTATTTAATGATAGACCTATTGTATTAGGTGCATACTGTGGGCTGGTTTACAATTACCAGGAGGCTGCTGTTCCCCATTATGGCAGTGCACAGTGGTAAGAATCTTACCGTGTTATATATGAATGCATGTAAAATATATCTGTAACTATTTATATAAAATGAAGAGGAGGTTGAAACAGTGCTGGTTATTTCTGAAAACTCTTCTCAAACAAATCATCTATGCTTCTGTCTACATAGTGTTTATCTGTCTGTCTAGTACACAATTTATTTCAAATTGTTTTTCAGAAATAGTTGTCATTCCAAAAACACTGCTCTCACTGAGGATGGAGCTGATGGCTTTTTTTTTTTTTTTGGAGCCATTTATCAGTATGTTTAGTTGCAATTTGGTTATGTCATCCAAGACAGGATGTTTAGTTTCTGAAAGTGCATACATAAGGACAGAGGAGAGGTACTTCAGTGGTGTCAGCAATTTTGTTATACACTGGGCAATATTTGTTTGAGTTTTCTACATCAACAATGTAGTAGGATGTGCTGTGACACTTTGCAGCTTCTGAAAACTTCCTTTAAGTCATGGATTTCCATTAGGCTTGCCACCTTAGAAACAGAAATAAAAGAAGAAGTGGTTAGCCACCCTGGCTGGAGGTGATCTGCACGTTTAGCGAGTGCAACATTGATCTAATGAAAAAAGACAATTTATCACACTTTTGTGACTTTTTTCCTTCTGAATTTTGAAGCTAAAAAAAACCCCCAACATTGACATACAGGGTTAAAAGCCGTTAGTGAACAGCTTTGAAAAAAATTCCCTTGCTTAAAGTTGTGGTGTTCCTCCCCAAGTCAGTTCTAGGTCAAATTGCGTGTTAGACACCACTGAATCAAGACAGTTTTATGGCTGATTTACATGGAACCCCAATTCTACCTACAGCATTCGCTCTCTGTTCAGGAGTGTAATGAACCAAAGCACGGAACAATGGAGAATCAACTCCACTGTCGGTCTCATACAGTCAAACTAACTTTCTGCTTTCTTCCTAATGTTACATGTATGTTCATAGTCTCTTTTTTCAATTTAGAAGATATTTCTGTCCTCTGATGTGGATGTGTATACAAAACTTTATGAAAAATACATAAAACTGATGTATGGATGGACTGCAATAAGAAAGTTCTTGCGTTACCGACAGATAAGAGGCCTCTCCTCAGCAGATCTTTTAGAGAATCCACTAAATAGTAGGTAAACAACTGCTGATTTATACTGCTTGAAATTCTTGTGTAGTATGTATGATATTTTTAATTAAATGGATTGTTATATAAAGCAATAATAAAGATAAGGGCCTGGCAGATTGGAGCATTTTCTAACACTCAGGAATGACTTGGAATGAAGGCTTCTGCTCTGCTCTTAAGCACTTACTAGTAGTTTAACAACAGATGCGCCACTCAACTTCTGTGTCGTCTTACTCATTACATGAAGATAGGTAAGATTTATCAATACCTAATTGCTGGAGTTGTCATAAAGTCTTAATAGATGTTCACTATACAACAAGACCCTCTCAGGTAGGGAAGGCTATCAAAGTGTTAAGTTTTTGCAGCTAGATGTAGTGGAAACTCAAGATCATTGATCCTTGGCAAATTACAAAATTCAGGAAAAAAGGGGGTTTGTTTCCAGTTGGAAGTAGAAAAACCCCTAAAACTTCCCATGCAACTGAAAACATTTTTTCCATTTTGAGGAAAAAAAAAGTTGAGATATTTTATTTGTTTGAGAAACATCCCAGCTTCTCTGGGACTTCAATTCTAGGGGTTCTCCAGGCTACTGTCAAGAAGTTAAGGATAGCTGTTATCCCTTGGTATAGAGAGCGGATTTGGTAAACCATTATCATGCTGCCTTGAGCAAGGCTTCTTTGGGCTTTTGGACTTCTAACAAAGTCTCTGTAACCAGTATGCACTTGCTTCGGAGGTATGCTATGATATCTGCTTCCCTGATGTCAGCGACCCCAAAGCTTTCATCATCTGAAACTGTGGGCTTTCAAAGCTTTTCAGAGCTCCAAGAGAATGACAGAACACATGAGCTGTTCTGGGGCTGGGCCACGTGCAGCTCGTGTCATGATCTGCTGAGCCAGAAACACAGATGCTTTGAAGAGTTACTGTCTTCCATGCTGGCCCCATGGCAGGGGCAATGGAAGCTCTGAGAAACCAGCTTTAAGCCACAGATGTCAGCACTTGCCCTCTTCTTGCTGCAGCATGTCCCACCAAGCTCCTAGAGCAGCGTGGTCTCCTGTTAAACTCTTGGGGCAGTCTGAGCTTGCGGGAGTCTGTTTGAGTCCTTGCAGCATCTCTTGAGAGCCAGTAGGAAAGAACCAGGTAATGAATCAAGAAAAAAAGCTCTCTTGAACTGCAACATTTTTGTATTGAATATTTATCTTAGGGGATTGTAGTTTTCTTTGTTAGGAAAGATGTGTCAAGCTGCAACTGTCGTTTTGGAATAGTGCAGCTTCAAATCAGTGTGCTGATCTCTGTTAGACTGACTTCAAGACAGCTCTGTCAGCATTACCCAGCTCAGCAGTAGGCCCTTAGCATTTATCTCTCCATTCTGAATTGTTGAAGAGTATTGCTGGAGAACAGTTTCATACAGCTACTGGATTTCAGTGCTCATTAATTCTTTGTGCATTTGTGTGGAAGAAGTAAGCCGCTGCAGTTACTTCATAAGCATTTGTAAGGCTTCATTTGCTTGGAGATGCTTGGGGTGAAAGATACTGTAGGTGCAAAATAACAGTAACAGAGGTCTATTGTACCAGATCTCATAGCAAAGGAACACTGTTATAACAAAATTCTTCAATTTATTGTACACTGCTAAACAATGGGTAACATAAGGATATGAAGAAAAACACTGACTCGAATTGAAAATGAGAGAATAACAAGCTTATCCTAGCATTGATTATGTAAATAAAAATGGAGAAAAGGCTTATCTGCCTCTGGCAAATAGCTGAAATTAATATTTCAAAGTAAGATTTCTCTTTCTCCTCAGCAGAAAGCATCCTACTTATGTTGTTAGCTTGGCCTCTCCCTAATGCTCGTTGTCTGGTTTAGAAGGGAGAGATCATTATGTTTCCAGTCACCTGAGCTTAGCTGGGAAAGTGCATGACACTCAAAAAGCAAGCATAGATTGAATTTCCAGCCTTGCATATACTGTTCCACCTTCTCAGCTGTAAAAGGGATAAGGATTGTGGAGATTGCTATAGAAACACTATTGGCATCTTTACTGTTACAGCCCTTGGCTGCTTTTCCTGTTAGTCACAAGCTGGTGACCGCAGAGACTATCCTATGTGTGAAAAGTAATTTGGTTTTATAAGTGAATGTGGTGGTATTGAGATGATCTGGACTTAGAGTCCTAGAACCTGATGTCCCCTCTCCACAGAGTGCCCAAACACCTTCAAAACTAGCCTTGTTCCTCAGGATTTACAGCTGTGTTCAATGGCTACCAGCAGAGGAAGCAAGAAGGGAGATCAATCTATGCAATCTAGATCCACGCTACCCAAAGTGTGGACTATGAAAGTGCCCAGAGGAGTTTATGAAGCATAGAAAAAGCTGGAGTGATCAGCATCTCCGTTTGTCTAGAGAGTGATTGGGTAGGGAGGTCAGTTCTGAGCTTTGAGTTACGTCCAGACCTTCCAGTGCAGTCCAAAAGTATTGGCATGGATAGCTGTCCATCAGCTGGCCCAAAGCACTTCCTTCATGGTGAACAGCTTGCCAGGTGTTTTCACAACTCCCTGTTGCTACTCATCTACAAAAGATGCGGTCATACCACTGATGTGGGAGTAATATAGTCTTTTTAGCCTATTATCAGTCCCTTGGCCATTGAATCCTACATATCACAGCTTGATAAACAGAATTATTCATGATTTCAGATGTAGGTTGTATAGTTTCAATTGTTAGGAAGGATTCTTCCTCATCACTAGCAGCAGTCCAAGATGCCTTGAAGTCTAAATCATTCATTAACAGCAAGCAACGCAATCAGATACAGGGTGTGTTTTCCTCATCACATTGTATATGGGATCTACTGTTTTTTTCAGTGGAAAACTCCCCTGCTGAATAGTTAATGAAAAGCAAAAACATGCTTTTAATGACACAAGGACCATTTGTAGTTGTGTAAGTAAGGTGAATTTTGCTTATGCTCAGCTAAGCAAGTAAAGTTAGCAGAGAATTGTCTCTGGCATAATAATGGCTTTGTAGAGACCCTGATGAAAGGACTGTGTGACCCTGCATCCCAGAGGAAGCACCAGAGACCCAGATAGTCACTGTGCCTCCCAAATGAACACCCCTTCTTCCCCTAGTAAGGCTGAGCTTCACTAGCTATTTCCGGTGATGAAGTATGCCTGCAGGCATCTATTTGGGTGCTTGGACCTTCTTCTTGAAATGTGTTAACTTAAAATTTATTCAATGAGTGTTTTCAGAATTAAGAACCGAAAGAGATTAAGCAGTTAAGGTTGTAGACTGTGAGTTTAAACTGCAGGAATATGTCTGTCAGCTAAGTTGAAAGCTAATAGGGCATCCATTTTACACCAAGGAATCTGGCCTACAGTAAGGAGAGAGAGACATTCCTTTGCGTGTCTGGAATGGGTTTATATCTGGGTTACAGTTAGCTCTGTAACTCTAGCTGATTTGATCTGCGGCCAGGAAAGAGAGATGGAGCAGCTCACAAAAATGCAGCCTCATGCAGTATTATTTCATTCTTGGCAGTTCTTTTGCCTTCTTGTCTTACCTAGCTGTGTGCGGAGGATCACTGACTCCTCTCTGACTGTATCAGCTTGGACTTGGAGACTTGGAAGGATGGCTCTGGCTGAAGGACGTATACATCTTGCGTGATTGTGGTTGCCCATACCACCCAGGAGCAGAAGCAGAAAGGCAATCATTCATACAGTGCTGAATAAATCCACAAGAGAAGTTGGCAGAGAAAAGGAACTAAAGGTTGATCTGAACAATCTCAAACTAACACACACCACCTTCCTGCCTGCCCCCCCACCAGATCTGACTCAGCCCTTCTGAAGTGTGGAAGCACTTCCCAGTAATCTACTTGAGCACAAGTGGAAAGAATTCCTATGGGAATAATCAGCTAAAGCAACTGTGATTTTGGCCAGTTAACACTGCTGGCCCAAATTCTGCAAGTCTTTCATCTGTATTCTGCTAAATTC
>NW_009259680.1:1063506-1098636 GCF_000687185.1 Egretta garzetta
TTCCTGCTGGCGTCAAAGGGGATGGTTTTGCTTGAGTAAAAGGATAGCGATTGTATGGTGCTGCTGGACTGAGAGAGTATTTCTGGATCTGTTTACCACTTGACTGCAAGAGCACCAGCAACTCTTGTCTGCTGCAGGAATGAGCAAGAAGCCATGGCTGGTGTTTGCCAAGTTAAAATCACACCAAGTGAATAGGTGGAAGGACTTTACTGTGCCCCAGAATCACAGCTGAACTGACAGATTAGAATTACAAAAATTAATAGGACTGCACAATTTGTCTGTGAGACCTACAGCTTAAAAAGGGTATCTGGCAGCATTTCTAAGAACATCAAGAGACTTGGAAGATGTGTGTTCTTTCTTGTGTTCACTGTACTCTAGAAAGCTTCTTAGCTTCTTCCAGGCTCCCTCATCCTTCAACGCTGCCTGTGAGGACTGCAAGAGCAAGCCCCAGATGACAGCAGATTGGTGGGTATGGCCAGACAGGAGGGGAGGCTTCATGAAGCCCTTAGAAGTAGCCTTGCTTGCTCCAGCTGAAGTACAGGACAGGGGTTTTTTTGTTTATCATGCAACAGTGAGGGTAGCTAGGGACTACGTCCTTGGGAAATTTAATCTGAAATAATACAAGGGAGAGGGGGAAAACTCACTACAGCTTAAGGCTGCACAAACTGTGGTAATGCTCTGCTCCAAGTGTCTTCATCTGGTGGTGGGCTTAGGCTACGGCAGAACAGACCTCCCCTCCCTCCTTTGGTGCTGTTCTGTGTATGAAGGGAGTTTGTATTCCCTGGAGGATCTTAGTTCATTTAGCAGCTTCTTCAAAGTTGTAAGGAAAAAATTGTAGGTTAGTTGATTTGTTAAATATATTCTTTTAATTGACTTCTAAAACTGCAAGCTTCCTAGGTTTAAGGGTATCCTTTCTTCTTTGTTTACTGAGTTCTGTAAGGGATGAGTGAATTATCTTACAGCAAGTCCAAAGCAGCTGCGTGTATGCCCTGGGCAGCTCAAACTTTTGCTGAAAGATATAACAGGTGGCTAGGTGGTAGGTGGTCATAAATAATCCTTTACTGTATTAAGTTAGGATTCAAACATGCAGCTAAGTTGTGTCCTCTGTCTCTTCTCCCTGCTTCTTGAGTGAAGACAGAGTCTGTGTTTTGCATTGAGGGCAGTGCCAAGTTACATCAGGACACTGCACTGAACGCTGAAGCGAGCAAGATAATTTCCACAGTTGTTGTCTGAGTAAAAATGAGGTTTTGCTGGACCTTCCCCCAACCACCCTTAATGAACAATTGCTTTGTTCATTGAGGCTTCCCTATTTGATGTATTTTCCCCTCCATTAGCCCCCTTTCACCATCCCACCACTTTTCCTATGTGTAAATGTCAAGTGGCTTTAAAAATGAATCAGAACATTATTTCTGTCACCCTCAGATACCTGAATACCTCCATCTCTGTACTTGCCCTCTAAAATTCACTCTGTAATTACGCAGTATGCACTAAGTTGGACTAGTTTAGTAACAGATAAGCGTAAAGTGAATTACTGGAACTTACTTGGTTCCTCAGCCAGATTTCTGACTTCTTCACATCTCTTTGCTTAGTTGTAATAACTAATATGTTTAGTGCCTCATTCCACACCACATTAGCGTCAATGCCAGGATTTGGAACAGTTTGCAAGAGTATTCATTCCTCATTTGGTCTCAAATTAGGACAAAATGCAAACTTTGTAAAAACAAACTCAATTCATTTTGCAGGAAATTAATCTTTGATTTATTTCATTTTCAAGCTTTTAAAGATATGTTAAAATTAAACATTATATTATATGTAAAATATATTCACTTAAAAATATACTTTAAAAATGTAAATGTAAATATAATTTAGACATGTAAATGTAAATATGAAATATTAATACAGACAGTTGAAACAGTTAAATCTTTCAGGATTTTTTTGTGGGATTTACTGTTTGTATTCTCAGCCCAGTAGTTTGCCAAGGTGAACATGAATTTGCAAAATGTTTTGGTCTGCCTGAGGACTTTTTTAAAATTTCAGCAAAGTCTCAGCCACCAAATGTCATCTTCAGCTGCATGAGCAGGATTCTTTACTGGTGTGAAATAACATAATTCTGTGGCTTCAAGGGGCTGTTCTGGCTTATTTGGTGAGCATGGATTTACTTGAAGGACTCCAGAGACTCAGAGAACGCAAACCCCGTCTTCCTATCTAACTAGCAGTGGCCAGTATGATATATACATTCCCCTATCACTTGATGTAGTTACAGCTGGATGGCTATTAACCTCATACACTAGTTAATTCCCAGAAAACACAACCAGAGGTGTAGGGTTGAATGGAGCCTGTGCTTGTTCAAAGACTTTGTTGCTGCCCCGTGAGAAGCAGTTTCAAGTAGTTCAAGGTGCAGGTGGTGAGTTTGCTGTTCCTTGCTACATTTGGTGCCATGTTTATCACCTGCCATAGGTTTGAGCCTTCCCTTATGAGTGGGTTTAAGAGTGACTGTGGCTCTGAGAGTGCATTTGGGAGAGACTAGGTGGCTAGGAGTGGATATAACTTTAGGAATCTTCTTAGGAATGGACGTGGCCTTGGGAGTTGGTTTGGAAGAGATCATGACCCTGAGGATACATTTGAAGAAGCATCCAGGGCTGGGAGAGAGCATGGGCGTGGGAGTGAATGGAGGTTTATGAATGCATTTGGAAGATGGTGTGGACTTGGGAGGAGTATCAGGAGTGGACATGGTCTTTGGAAAAAATGCAGTCCTTGGTGTGCTCTTGGAGGTAGTCTTTGGACTGACTTTGCTTGAGGGTTTGGGAACTTGTCTTGCCTTTTGTGTGTGTTAGGACTGGCACTTATAGTTCTGCTGGAAGGTCTTTTTTGGACATTTCATCTGATATTTCCATGGCATCTTGCACCCACTGGAGGTCAGTCCTCACATAGATCTTGTGGTGTGCTGTAGTAAGGGACCTGCAGAAAAGAAGCAAAGCCAGACAACCATTCCACCTCTGGTTTCTAACCCAGGATTCACTGTAAATGTTATAATGAGACCTTTCAAATTCATTTGTCATCATAAATTCCATACAAAACCAGGCAGCAATACTAACTGTTCATACATTGCGCATGAGTATAATTATATATAGCATAAGTATTATATGAGTATATATAATTATACTCATGTGCAACATACGAAGAGTTGGTGTTGCTGCCTGCAACTGTGAACCACCCTGGAGAGTCTCATATACAGTAAATAGCTGGTGAACAGCTGGTGAATGAGTTACTAAGCTAAAGGATAAAAGTACCTGGCAAAAAGCATCATCTATGCTTAGAAAATAGGTATGTTTGTGGAGCAGCACTAAGTACCACTAGCGGGAACATCTCAAAATGTTCTCCAAGGATAGATCAATGGTTACATAGGATGAAAACTGTGCTCCCTTTTTCTCCAAGTGTATAAACTGCAGTGGCTTTATTTTGGGTGCCAACTTCCAGTACTGTACAGTACTTATAAATTCTATATGCACAGCAGCTTCAACAATGGAGGTTAATTTGTCTTAAGGCAGGCATCCAAAAATAGAAGCTACCCCCTCCTTCCCCTGGTATGCAGTTTTGAAAAGAACGAAGTGTAAGTGTCAAAAGGCCAACAGCTTTGTAGTGACTACTACTGTGATCCCAGTCACTATTCCTCTCTTCCCCAAGTGTGTTCTGCAGCAGGACACACTGAAGATTTACTACGATGGAGATGACAGCCTAAAAGTCTGGGCAGCTCTTACCAAGAAGCTTGTTGTATCTACGAATATGTTCTCAACTCCTGCTGCAGGAACCAGTCTTCTAACAGAAACCAGGAAATGCCATGAGTTCCATGGCCCACATCTGTAATTCCATTAATCTCCTTTTTTACCTCCTGTCATTCACTTTTCTGATCTTGTTTTGCCTTTTCTCCCTCTATCTGCCTCCCACACTCCTTTGCCACTACTATTCTTGCCTGTCATTCCCTCTCCATTTCTTCTTTTCATGACAGGACTAATCCTTCTCCCCACTTTTTACACCTTGCAATTCTTTTCCCTCATAAAAAGTATGGCTGCCTGCTTTGCCTTTAACACAGGCTTTTTAGAAAAAAACAAACTCACCTTGCAACCAACAGAAGATTCCTTGAAAAGTATCCCTACAACATGGTCTCCAAGCCATGTTTTTTTGTCTGTCTTTCACTTTGTTTTTGTCAAAATCTCCTCTTTAGCCTGTTAGTCAACAGAACTATTAGAGACCTTGGTTACTCCTCTAAGCCTTGTCACCTCTGCATATCCCTTGCATTTAACAACAAAAAATCCCAGGGTATTTTTCCACAGACTCTCTCCTGCCATGGAATGTTCTTCTAGCAAATTATCCCTCCAAGAAAACACAAGTACTTGGCTCTGAAAAGCTACTAACAGTGCTGCAAACAAGGAAAATCAGGTATGGGATTACTCTCTGTGAAATCACTGAGAATAAGCAGCAGCAAAATCAGTGGGCAATAACCTCAGGGCATACACAGGTCACTTCACGAAAAAGTTAGAGGTGTCCTTGGTTTTGGCCTTCCCTTGTATTGTGAATGTGTACTTTTTGTGCTTTAATTTTTGCATTTTGGTGGGTTTGCGTGAGGCTACATGTGATCAATTTGTGCCTGTGATTTTTGCACTCCCGAGTCTATGCAAAAGTTTTTCTTCTGTTTGTGATTACGTGCCTCACGTGAGAGCTTCAGCATGCAGCAGGCATGGTCCACGGATTCGAGGCCACCTCACATCACCACTGTAAATAGTGGGCAATGGTGGTCTTAAGGTCTTAACTGTACAAAGTCAGGAGTAAGACTTCATTATATAAATCACTTGTACCCCTTTGTCTTGGATGTTGTTTTTGTTTCCACTATTCTCACATCTCTAACATATTTATTAGCAAGACAAATACCCAACAAAAAGGTAAGATATGTTGTTAGAGGGCTGACAGACTTATAAATGAGCATATTAGAAGATTAGGTCTATATGGATTACAGAAGGGCAAATAAGAGGTGAAAGACAAGTATGCACAGCAAAAAGGGAAATACATATCTGAAACTGACTCAGGAATCTTCATAAAATGTTATTAACTCATGCAGCTCATTGCCATAAGGTATCAGTAAGATTAAAAGACATTATCTGTACATATGGCTTCAAGATTTCATAGTTACAGGAGAGCAAATAAGAGATTTCTAAGGCACAGAAACTCTCCTTGCATTAAGGTGGAAGCCCACCACTAAGATCAATCTCTCATGTAGGCAAGTTATGCTGTAACTGCCTTCAACAGGATTTCTTGCTGGTTTGATTGCGTGAATCAGCTCTGAAAATGAATCCTGAACTCACCAGACTGCAGGTGCAATGAGGTTGGGAACTCTTGTCTTCCTGTTTGCTTGCAAATTGCTATCTCACTTTGTGCACAGGGAAGATATCAAGCCGAAAGATGACCAGAATGGCTGCGGTGTGGAGTTTTATTGCTGGTGGCTTCTGTGTCAAGGCAGAGAAATGATTAACACGAGCCTACTTTCATGGAGTTTATGTATTGTTCAGTTGTCAGGTCCTGGTTTTGCCAAAAAAGGTAGTGGAGTAGTGGGAAAGGGTTACATAAGTAGATGATTTTAATTCTGGTGACGGAGAACCACCTCTTTCCTGTCCATTACCTGTTAGTAGCTCTTCTGTGAAAGCCCTTCCTGCTCAAACCCCGTTGGGGCTGAAGTTCTCTGAAATAAGTTTTATTTTAGCCTGGTTTAATTTAGCTACTTTTATGCTATCCTATGCTGCCTATGTTTTGAACGTTGTACATAAAGAGCCCCACAGAAGCACAGAATGACACTCTCTGACCACTGACAATGAGAACATGCATCGAAGGAAAGCTAGTTTTGCTAATGGGAATGAGAGGCCCCAATCACATAGTGACTGTGTGGGCCAGCGGTTGCTCTCAATGGTATCTTTAGAAGCCGCTCTGGAAGGGGTACCGCACATCCCTTCTGTGGGGTGGGACTTGTCAAAAGTTTAATGCTTTCTCCCGACCTCCGGGTAGCCAAGGCTGATACCACAAAGTACTTGGGCTGGCTGAGGGAAAGTGCAGAGGACATGCTCTCACCTGCAGAATGTAACCATCTCCACGAGTCACCTTGTGATTCATACTTTTAAGTAGGGGCCTTTTTAGGCAGCTGCAGGGAAGTTTGGGGGGCTACAAAGCAAAACACATTTGAGAGAGTTTGTAAATATGTTCATGTAATTCCAGATTGTCAGCTGGACTCCTGAGATCTCTTAAATTATTTCTGAGATGGAAAAAACACCACTCAGCTATAGTTGTACTAAAATCTTTAGCTGTAACTACAAAGCTTCTTCCAAGATTTTCTCTGGTTGATAACTGTTTCTTCTGGTTGTAGTTTTAAAGACTGAATTTAGACATTCTCGAAACTTTCATTCACTACAAGTAGTCACAATAGGGAGAAATCAACTAGGTTGGGTTTAAAAAGTGAAGTTCACCCCAGCTATTTTTCTCCAATTGGATGATTTTTCATTTAAAAAGTTAAATCTGAGCCCACAAAACATATGCCTTGGAGTAAGTTTTTACAGTCATATTACTAATTTTATTCAGTAAGTAATTACCGCTTCACTTTTTTCTAGCATAAAAATCTAGAAATGGAGATGTGCAGTATTTTGCTGATTTAGTTGCTTGACTTGACTGAATCATAGAATCACTTTGGTTGGAAAAGACCTTTGAGATCATCAAGTCCAACTTGATGTCAGGGAGGCAGCAGACTTCCCTATGGGATGGGTCTGCGTGGCATATCGGGCCCTCCATTCCCTTCAGAAGGGAATCGCCCACAACAATCACCCTTCTTTTTTCCTTTGTACAGTCAGTCTTGATAGGCAGGGGTGACCTTCTCTCCCTGGACAACCCCCTGGGTGGGCCTTCACCCCCATCCTCAGTTGCCTGGCCTGGTATCATTACAGCAGGTCTTTCTGAGCAGACAAGGTATCCCTCATGAGTGATGCTCATGCTAGAAGGAGTTAATAAATCAAACCTGAACCGGCCAGCACCTCATGCAAAGCACCCTAAGGAGAGTACCAGGTGAATTGGCAACTCATAGCGTGGCAATTCCTGTTCAGGGTTTGTTTATAAGCAGGGTTAGGATGACTGTGAAGGTAGGTGGGAGCCCTGGTGGGAGCCCTAACAAAGCCATTTTCTTCTCATGCTGTACAGAGAGGCACTAGGCAACTATCACTTGAGGTTTCTTTGTGAGTCAATGTTATCCCCCTGGGGAATACCAGGGTAACTCTCTAATGGTCTCAGAGCAGCAGGCATGTTGGAGCTGGCACCATGGTGGACAGTAGGCAGCAGATGGTAGGAAACAAGCAGGTATTTCCCCCACTGAGGAACCTACAGAAGCCTCATCTTGCACATGTATTCACATGCGTGCACGAACACATGAATGCACACAGGTACATGCACCCTTACTGTCACTCTCTCCGACACCAATCTTTCAGGAAGACTCTGAGTCCTAGGGCTTACTCTTGCAACACACACTTCTTCACCTGATGGTTCTTGAGGAAACTGTAACCTCAGTGTGGAACTAAAAGGCTCAGAAACCTGGAGGGAATGAAAAAGCGATCAGATTTATTTCAGGTGTTAAGAATTCTAAACAGCTTTTGCATTTTTTTCTTCAGTTCTTAAAGGCTTAATGCAAGAAATATTCAATATGATACATAATAGTCAGCCCAAATCGAGTGACAGCCACTGCATGAAAATGAACAATTAAGCAGAGCAGGACATGAGTGTGTATTTTTGGAGTCTTTGTGTCTTATGACAGTATCAGCCTCTTTCTTTGCATAACAACATGTAATAATATGGTCTGGACTCTTTTATTCTAAACCACAGCCAGACAGGAAGGAAACCCCAAACTTTTCCAGGAACGGGCCTGCCGTGCAACCCCATTTTCTGTGGTCTCTTTAAAGGAACAGAGTAGGGGCAATAACCAGGCCTTGAACCAGCACATGCTCTGGAAATGTCTCTTAACTTTCTAGTTCCTTAATTACAAGCAGCGAAAAGAATACAGGTGCAGCTATGTAAAGTCATTTCCTAGGAAGTGTACTTTTCTAATGCAAAAAGCCAGCATGCCCAGAGGGGTGGGTAGTTGTCCTGTCAGCCTCTGTTGAAGTTAGTGAAGCTGTGCATACTTACACAGATTGAGGGTTTGTCCACTGTGCTCTTTGCTGTCCTTCCCCTGTGCTAAAGATCTGTACACAGTGCATCTCTTCAGCCCCTTTGGAAACTGTGTGCGTGGTGTGCGACAGAAGAGAAACGGTTGACTAGTTTCAGATATTGCTGCTCCCTGGTCTGCCAATGTGTATTTGGAGGGTTCTTTCTGGCAAAGTGGTGCACAGATCTTACAAAGGGAGTCAAAGGAAATCAATGTTCATATTACAGGCTGTAATCTAGCAGGGGATGAGCAGGAGGGGAAGCAGTTGCTGTGAGCACCCTGCTCCCTACCTCACCTGGAGAATCATAGAATCATCTAGGTTGGAAAAGACCTTTAAGATCATCAGGTCCAACTGTTAACCTAACCCTGCCATCCCACCACTAAACCATGTCCCTAAGCGCCTCATATGTCCTTCTTTTAAATACCTCCAGGGATGGGGACTCTACTACCTCTCTGGGCAGCCCATTCCAGAGCCTGACAACCCTTTAGGTGAAGAAATTTTTCCTAATGTCTAACCTAAACCTGCCCTGGCGCAACTTCAAGCCATTCCCCCTCATCCTATCATCTGTTACCAGGGAGAAGAGGCCAACCCCCACCTCACTACAGCCTCCTTTCAGGCAGTTGTAGAGGGTGATAAGGTCTCCCCTCAGCCTCCTCTTCTCCAAACTAAACAGCCCCAGTTCCCTCAGCTGCTCCTTGTATGACTTGTGCTCCGGACCCCTCAGCAGCTTTGTGGCTCTCCTCTGGACATGTTCCAGCAATGCAACATCTTTCTTGTAGTGAGGGGCCCAAAACTGAACACAGTATTTGAGGTGCAGCCTCACCAGCACTGAGTACAGGGGCACTATCACTTCCCTGCTCCTGCTGGCCACACTATTCCTGATACAAGCCAGGATGCCTGGAGAAGAAATGGTGGGCAGCCAGGTGCAGGGAGGACATCAGCGCAACCACAGCCCCAGATATTCAGACGCACCTTGGAGCCTAACTGCCTGTTTTTCTAAGCGAGATATTTCCTAAGGATGTTGGAGAGACCGAGACTATGGTTCTTACTTGCCTCCAACACAACAGCAGCACTCTAGTTCTTCATTTTGCACTTTTCTTTTGTGTGTGTGTGAAAAGGAGGTTTAATAATATTTTCCATTCTAGCTAAAGCATTTTGAGAGCCTCAGGGAAAAGTGCTAGGCAGGAGCAGTGCCATTACAGATAAGTTTCCAGACTATACACAGCTAGAGATGACAAAAATAGCACACAACTGGGACCACAGCAAGGATTCAGTTGAATATGAGGAAGAACTTCTTTACTTTGAGGGTGACTAGAGCCCTGGAACAGGCTACCCAGTGGGGTTGTGGAGTCTCCTTCTCTGCAGATATTCAAAGCCCGCCTGGACCATGTCCTGTGCAACCTGCTCCAGGTGACCCTGCTTTAGCAGGAGGGTTGGACTAGGTGATCTCCCAAGATTCCTTCCAAATCCTGCCATTCTGTGATTCTGTGTGACTGGGGTAAGGAATGGTCAGGGAAAGATGGGGGAGTCCCTGGGGCTTAATGGCTGAGTAGGAAGAGATGTTGAGAGCGCTGATCACCCATAGTAATTAACTCCCCAAAAGTCCACAAGGATCATTACAGATCTTGCAAGGTATAACAAACAAGACGTAATTATTAAGTAGGATGACTCACTCTTAAAAATTATTAATCATGATATGAACTGTGATGAGGATAGGCAGATATAAAGTATTAATTGCTATGCGATGCTTAATTAGTATATCCTCAGGTTGTGATAGTCCTAATTAAAAATATTATGTTCACTTCAGCAAGATTAATTCCAGGATAAGATACTACTAAGTATGAGCGCAAGGCATTAAAGTTCTGCCTGCCAAAAGCATGTTAGTTCTGGTCCTGGATGAACTTGATCAATGGAAGCTGATGATATTCATCTGTGAGAGCTTATCATAAAAATGCTTTTATAGGTGACATGGTTTTGTAGCCTGCTGGTAACCTGATGATGCTGAGGGGAACAGAAGCGTTTCTGTTGTCTGTAATATGAGGTGCTGGGGCCTTGAGGTTGGCAATTCAAAATGAGTGAACACCAGTTTATACATTGCTGTACTCCAGAAACATCTCATCTCAACATTTCTTTCTACCTGTAAGGCTCTTCTTAAAAAGTTTGTAGCAACAACTATTTTTTCTGGTGCAGTTGATCTCAAGAACCTCAGTAAAGAAGCATTGCTCCATACAATGGAGGCTCAGCAGCCTGCCTTGGCTCTGTTCTGTAGTGAGACACATACAAGTTATCCTTCTCTTCCCTGCCTGAGCCGGAGCACTGCTTTAAAACCTGTCCTGATTAGTGAAAACTAAATGCGTCTCCCTACACAGGACTGGGCTATTACAAAACATGAGCCATGGGAGACAAAATCTGTCTGCAGACTTGACCAGTGGGCTGTAAAGACTGGCTTTTAGAGAAACACAATCTTATTTCTATGGTGTAGTTTGGAAGTGCTGTAGTTTCATGTGTATCACTAAGAGGTTATTTGTGATGAAAAGCCTGTGCCTTAGCAGCAGTGCAGGCTACATACATGTGGTAGTATGAGAGGGAGTTTATTCCTGGAGCTGCTCTGCCTATACCTCTCCTCCACCCCTCAACCTCCTCAAATGCCAATTTTTTCTCTCTCTGCATAGAGGTCTTCTGAGGCTGCTTCTGATAATGTGGGGATCATCCTAGCATCGTATGAAGTCTGACTTTTAAGTATCTGAACTTTTGAAGAGGCATTGTCTGAAATATGGGTTTTACAGCTGAAATATAGTGTAGAAAGCTCAGATTCAAATTGCTTTTGAACAATCTGAGTCATGAGTTGGCAGCAGTGTCAGCTGTAGCTGGCTTGCCCAAAAGTTCTCAGATTTGTGCTGTCATCTTGATACCCATTTCAACAGTCTCCATCTGCATTACATACAAGGAGAAAAACGTACCATTTGATTCCAGGTTTATAGTAACTTTATTAAAATTCAAATCCTTCCTTTAGTAGAATTTATCAATTTTAAAAATACAAGACATTTACATATACATAGGTCTCTAGGGCAGGGAGTTTCTATAAGTTTGTGGAATACAGATTCCAGATATGGTTTGTTCTTGCTTATCCAGAGAAAAGCAAAGGGAAAAGTAGAACAATTGTTTCAGGTTTGTCTCATGTGAGGGTGAAACTGAAGTAACTTCACAGAAGTCAGTAGGTAGGATAAGTCTTCCCCAGTACAAGGTTGAATAGGGTTACATTCATAGAGTTACCCTGAATTACTCCAGGTCATCCCTCGGTGAGAGCATCCATATGTCATCGTGGACTGAGCTTATCGTGCAATACTGTGTTTAAAAACAGAAGGCCCAAGGATCATCTTCTGAATATTGCACTGATCAGGTGATAGCCTGAAGCATGAGATTAATTTACTTACAGATTATATAAGTATGAATAACCATTAAATTATATAGCACCTTCTCAAAGCCAGCACTCAATGCAGAACATTCTGATCTCCATCAGGATGGAGGTCTACACTCATCCAGCTCCGTGGGAGGTCATCTTCTTTCCTACAGCATGTGAAACTATCTGCCATTCACCCTTAAATGCCATACTGGTCAGGACAGCAAGGATGAGAATGTACCTACATTCAGTTGTAAATAAATATTAGCAAGCATTTCAGCAAATAAGCAGTGTAACAGAGTCTGGCTGTAAAACGAAGTAGTCGGCAGACATTCAACCAGTGATGAACAGATTCTGGTGAGTTCATGTTTGTTCAGAGATTTTATTGCCAATTAATAATTAGGAATTAAAAGCAGATACTAAGGCTTTCTTCGCTGTTAAATGCAGCACTGATGACGATTCCATTCAGTTGGCCTTAGATGCTTGCCCAGGGTGGGATTATTTGCCTTTGGTGGTACGTTTTTGGTCTATTTTCCTTATAGCATCCTGCACCCATTTCTGATCAGCGTTTACGCAGAACTTGAAACCTTTTATGGTCATAAACCTATAGGAAGAAAGAAAGCAAACCAGGTGGCCATTAAATTCCAGTCCCCGAACCCAGGTTTACTGTTCTTGGTTTTTATGCAGGACAGGAGTAACAGTATGGTAAAACCATATTGTACACTGGAGTTTGTAGTTGTTAGTTGGAATAACAGCAGTTAGCAATGTTAGTTGCCTATTTATGTCATAGGTATGTATGTAACATACATGGTCATGCGCATATATACTAACGTTTAAAAAAAGGAGCATACCTGATATTCTGAGATCTTATGTGAAATCATGATACACATTTACCTCCCAGAAGCAGATGCCAGATTTGATAAAAATGCGTGCTCATGAGATCAAAAGACCAAACACAGCTCCTAGCAGGAGTCACAGTTACCCCAAACTCTTCCACATGATTATTCCCCGTTGGCACAATTCAATGCACCAGGCTTCTGACTGCTCCGCCCTGACCCCTCGCTGAGATTTTTCCCCACTTTCTGGGCACAAAGGTCTGGCTGTGCAGTGAGATTTCTGCCAGCGTTTGCGAGCAGCATACAGCTCCCTGCTCCCTGAAGCCCCCTCACTCCCTCGGCTGCCAGGTGACTGCTTCATGGGGGAACCGGAAGGGTGGCCTGAACTAGCCAGATTTAGTGATTTGGGACATAAGGTATCTTCTGATGCCCCTTCCCTTTTTGATGGTAGCATGTTTGTATAGACAAGTCTGAAGGTGAACTGTGCACTGAACACTTACATGACGGCGTTTACTGGACCCTGTTGCCTTTCATAGCCAACAAGTTTTTGGATGTTCACTTGCTGTGTAGGCAGAATTACACATCTCAATTTGTGCATGCGCTGACTTCCAATGCTCCCTAGAAGGGGAAAATAGATAAATGAGGCAAAGACAGTCAATACTATATTTGTATTTAGCCATAATTACTTAATAAATTATGAATTCCAGCAGATTTCCAGTTGTTAGAACATGAGTGTTTCATGATAGACAGCCACAATACCAGTTCTACAAGGTATTTTTTGTGATGCATCCTACCATCTCTAAAGTGTTATTGCTGTTTCAGTTAAGATGCTAATCTTCATCCGTTCTCCTGAACAATTGTATAATCATTCTGCCCCTAGGGAGTCACTGCTTCCGTAGCAGAAAAGGTTTTTGGCATCATTCATGATTAGGTCTGTATCATCTGCAAATAAGTGTCCATATGGAGTAGCGCTTAGAACCAGCACCTTTACTGGGTGGATTTCCACATGCCATACTGTGTATCAGTAATTCCCCCTACTTTCCAAGGGAAGGAAAGGAAGCCAAGGCTACTTGTCTCACACTGGACATTCAAAACTAGCATTAAAAAAAAATTGTTGAAAGAAAGGGAGGTATATCTGCCAGAAGACTAAGTGCTCGGGTACTCCTGCTCTAAGTCTGGTTTCATAGGCAATGGAGTGCTACTTAATCTTCTCTTTCCTCCAACATTTTCATACATTTCAGGGAAATGCACCAGTGATTAATAAAGAGGATCATGATATCAGTGTACAATTCTCTGGACAGTTGTTACCTTACATGATGATAACTAAAAATGGGAGCTTATTTAAGTGCAATGGAGTATATGCACACGTTACAGGAAGCCTCTGCTTACTAGTTTCTGTCTTTTTCCCACCCATCAAAGACAGGTTTGGGAAGGCATGAGGGGGACAAACAGAACACTTCTGTATTCTGAGGTTTCTTTTTAAAAGAATTTATAGAGAAACTGGCTTGAGAAAAGTCCAAGAGCTGTTCAGGTGCAAAATATTAATTTTGCAATATTCATTGCTAAGTATAAAACCTGCTTTAGATAATTTCATTATCTGTGACCTTTTCTTTGTTTGAAATAATTGGAATAGCTGAGGCAAACACATATCAGCCTTTGGAGAAGCTGTAGCATAGCCAGGGCATGGGTACTGGCAGAGTTGCTAGTTCTTGAGATTTTGTTTGCCTGAAAGAATATCTCTTCTGATCTTGTTTTAGTCAGGAGTAATACCATGCATTTTTTGATGATTCATTACAAATATGTATCTTACTGCCTCACTCAGACTAGTTTTCAAAACATGGCATTAAAGAGTTCAAAGATAGTCAAGCAATCCTTACTAGTCCTGGAAATATTCTCCCTACAACTAAACTATCCCCAGGGAATGCATGCAGGCAATACCAGCAGAGCTCCTCTTAGCCTGGGAACAAAATCAAACTGCTCTGCAGCTATCACGACCCTTTTTCCTGGGTTGTTTTTTTTTTTCATCATCATTCTTTCTAATCCTTTTTCTATCCCTTGCACACCACCTCAGTGTGCTTTTTCAGACTTCATGCTATTTATGGGAAATCATACAACCCAGAGAATGACATTACGAACTGGCAGTCTGTGATACGAAGCCACGTGTTGCCAAGATGAACAGCAGTAGCGTTAATCAACGTGCGAGAATGAGCATGATCTAGCTGTAGGGGCACTAGGCCAACGTGCTTAGTATGTAGCTACATAATCTTGTGAATGCTTAGCAGGTCTCAGTTTGGTTTTGGTGTGGTTTTGTGAAGATGCCTTTTCTGTGTGTATCTCTGCATATTTTTGTGGGTTTGCATATGGCTTGCACATGAGTGTGTTCTGTGATTTCTATGTGCTTGTTTGTGTGAATCTGTGTATAAGAAGCCGTGTTTGCATGTGTATGTTCATATTTTCGCATGATACATGTTGCCTAATCCAAAAGTCACAGACCTAAACATCACTGTAGACAAACTTACTTAAAGCATGGCTAACAAACATGCCTCATCTCAGTGCTCATAAATGGTCTCAAACAAGATCTTAAATTGTATGAAAACAGGAAGAAAGATAAGACATTGTATAAATCCATTGCTCTCCTTTGCAGTTTACATTTATAATTTTCCTGCGTGTACCAAAATATTTGGCTAGAAACAAGCAAATAGGCAATATGTGATACAGAACTGGAAGAACTTTTTAAAATAGGGACTGGTTTAAGAGGGATTAAGGCTGTATAGTTAGAGAAAAACAAAAATTAATGCAATAAAAATACATATAAAAGTTGTATATCTGGAAAAAGAAAAAAAGTACCACTCAAAATATTTTTCATAAAATGTTATTAACCTATAGAGGTCATTGCTATATGGCACCAGTGAGATTGAAAGACATTATGTCTTCAAGCTTTCATGATTTTAAGAGAGAGAATAATGCACAGAAACTCTTTAAGTGTTCTAAGGCACAGAAGCTCTCCTTGCATTAAGGCAGAAGCCAACTACTAATTGACAGGACATCATATGAAACCTCCCATAAAGCTGCCTTTCTTGTGGTTCTGATCCGGATTTTTTGCAAGTTTTATCTTATGAATCAGCTCTGGCTGAGAACGAATCCTGCTCATCAGACCACTGGTGCAATGTGGAGCAATTTCTGTCTTCCTCTTGGGCTGTAAACTTACCTTTCACCGTGTCCATGGTGAAGATGCCAAGCCAGCAGATGACGAGGATAGCTGCAGCGTGGAGTTTCATTGCTGGTGGCTTCTTCGTTGAGGCAGAGAAGAAAGTGGCTATTGTCAGCCCTCGTTCACAGAGTTTATATAGTGTCATTCAGTGGTCAGTTCTTGTGTTCACTTTTGGGGCGTCATGGGGGGGCTGACTATAAGTGGAAAAAATTGAGTGGCAGTACTTTTTCTGGTGACAGAGAACCACCTCCTTCCCCCCACCCGTCCTTCACTAGCCCCCCTGTGAAGGCTTTTCCTGCTCAAACCCTGCTGTGGTTGCACTTGCTTCTGTGTTGCAAGTGGGGTTTATTTCAAGCTGCAAAAAGTGAGAGCTCTTGTTCTGTAGTGGAAACCTTTAATAAATGTTCCTGTCCTTTCACACCTTGATTTAGAGAGCTGTAGCTAAGCCGCACCGCAGAGGCACAGAGTTACCTCTTTGACCAATGGACCACTTGAAAGGGGAACTGTGAGCTAACGGACGATGGAAACAGGAACACCTTGGCTTTTTCCTAGTGGCTGTAGGGACTTGGTCACTCTAACGTGCAGCTTTGGAGGGTATCACTCTTATTTCCTATGTGTGGTGGAGCTTGTAAAAACTTCTGTTGTCTCTGTGAGTTGCTATGGCCGAAGCTGATACCACTGTGTGCTGGGAGAAGGAAGAGTGAACACACTTTTACATACAGAGCCAGACCCACTAGTCCACCTGCCAGCCAGGCATAACTAAAAAACAATGGTTTCAAAGAGGAATAAGAGTTTATACAGTTGTTTGGTGTTGGTGGTTTGGTTTTTGCTTTTTTTTTTTGCTGGTGTGGTCTTTCTAGTGTAAAGAATGGAGCCCAGGAAAGTAACCAGGCAACCAGGGAGGCACAATTTATAGGAAAGAAGAAAAAAGTTCATTGCACTTCCATGTAAACATGGTGTTGATAACAGGTCTGTCAACTTGTTCCAGTTGTACGTCTATCAAAAGTGTCCTTTTTTTGCAGTCTGTGCCAGTCCTATTACCCAGTTCTAGGTGTCCTTTCTGTGTTGTGGTAAGGTGCTCTGAGTTACTGGACAGCATTACTACGTGCCAGCAGTTTGCACCTGCATATATTTTTCAAGCGAGCTGTGGACCTTCAGGCCACACACGAAGCAGCACCTGAGCTGGCATCATTACCCAGAGCATTTGAGCAGAAATCTCCTCACGTGCTTTGAGCTTTGGAGCACTTCTGTGCCTGGTAGAAAAAGCCATGCTTTGCTAGGCCCACAGAGACCCAGCCCAGCCTGGTGTGAACAGGTAAGCACCAGGCCGCCTGATACCCGAGACTGTAAGGCAGTGGTGTAGAACAGCCATCAGCGCAATGCCTGGAGACAGCGTCCATTCATGTCAGCCTGAAACTTCCCCCGCTCTTACCTCCAGGCCTCGCCTCAGCTGGTTACTTCCAGTTTTCCAAATTCTTGGTAACATCAATGTAAATTGCTCTGCATTGGGGAAATACAGCATGCGGAAGTCAATTCCCTAAGATTCCTGAGGAAAATTGAGATCGAGCTCAATTACTTGACTCCTAGGCTGTAATGGCTGGTCTGTAACCTCAGGAACAGTGGGTAGGTCTTGCAGGTAGAGAACACGCTGCTTGGTTTATTTGTATATACACGCACATTCTTTGTTCCTTTTGATTTGATTCTTTCACCTTACACATAACATGCTACCCAAGGAAAAGCAATGGCAAAAGTAGACAGTAAGCAGGTGTAAGGTACTTGCTGCTTTACTTGAATGCCTGCTAAACCCACTTGCAACGCTAACTTAAGCTGCAATGAAATGGAAGCCAAAGCTTCAACCAGAGCCCCTAAAGGACATACCTGATGCCACGCAGGGGAGTAACCATATTGACCTCGGCAGCACTACTAGGAAATCTAATGTTAAGTTTGTGTCCAAGCAGTGTAGCAGCCTGGACTTTTGCTGAACACTTCCTGAAATCACTCCTTGAATGAGATATTCTAACTTCTTGGTACTTGGCAGCTTTGAGATGCAAGATAGCAACTTTGACATTGATGGTAGAGAGAAGTTTTCTCCCCATTAAGAGAGGAGACACTCCCCCACTTCTGCTCACTGATATGGTATGTACATGTATGTATCTATTCCCTGCCTATAGCTTTGTGAGGGTCACCAGCTGTAGTGAGCATAAGCCAGCTCAGAAGTCAGTCCTTCCCACAGAAGCTTCTGCAGGTTGTGGATTCATCCCTGAGATGCTATTAGAAAGCCTGTTGCTTCTTCAGTTTTCCGCCATTCTTAAGGTGGGATGGAAAAACTGTCCTGTGGCAAGTTTTTCCCCCCTTTGGAGTTCTCATTTGCTGTGGCCTCCTGGGCTGTTGTTCTGTGGACCTGACTTATGTCCAGTGGAGTCTGTGTTTTGGAGAAGAGTTTTGTGGGCTGGAGTCCCACAGCCCTGTCTGTGGATATTTGGTGATCTCTGGTGTTCTTATGTTGTATAAGGCTCATTTTGCATGTACTTGCCAGTGTGCGCTGCCTCCATGCTGTGGCAAAAGCTTAGTGCAAGATGATCAGACATATGGTCTTTCTGTTTTCTTTCTGGTAAGTCCTATTCAAAATGCAGCTAATAAGTGCCCAAAGTACTTTTCCTATTAGTGTTTCTCAGCTCTGGATAAGTTGAATTCTAATGATACTTGTCCTGGGGCTTGAACGCCTCTTGTGTGGCTCACTCATCATGGGCTGCTTTCAAAGCATTCTGGAGTAAAATGATCATTTTCAGCTTGTGATACAGCTACTGATGGAACAGACAGTATGATTATGGAGTTCTCTAACAGTTTGTAAAGTCTGAATTGTGGATAAAGATTACTTATTTTACCATGATGCCTCCCAAACCCTTGGCTAAATGAGCCATGTTGTGTGCGCCATAAAAGCCGGCTCCTTCTCCTCCCCTCCACATCTCATGTTTAACATATGCACTCTTTGCTGAGAGGGAACAGGTGTGGACAGTGGATATTTCAGGTATGGATGTGTAGATGTACCAGTATTTACCCTTTGGACCCTGCTTGCATGCAGAAAACCACGGGCTTTGAGTTAATCTCCTAGGGTTCCTATACAATGTGGGGAGAGGCTGGGAAACACATCCCTGAGAGAGGACAGCAACACGAAGTTCCTGCTGGAAGAGTTCGGGGGCTCTCCTAAGCCCTTCAGCCCCCGTTCATGCAGAGCAGCCTGCCTCCATTTTACCAATACATGGCTGGGGACAGAGAGGTGAAGGGACACATGAGAGTGCTCACGCACGGCAGAAGGCAAAGTCAGGGCCTGCCCTAGCACAGCTCCTAAGCAACTGCTGCATGCAATAGTTTTCTTAATTTTTAACGAGGTCAAGAAATTTTTACTGAAGTAATTGTTCTATATACCCCGTTTCATGTCAGCAACTCTGCTGAAGGAGAAGAAATACACCGTGAGCAGGGTGTTGGGTTAGTATCAGAGTTTACTTACCAGCGTAAAGAGTCTGAAGTATTGCATCTTCTCATACTGTAGTTAGCTTTCAAAAAACAGAGGGCAAGGTCTTCACAGAGAAGTAACTTCTTAAGCATTCCCAGAAATAAGCATCTGTAGTGAATGTTCAACAGCCCCTTGAGCTTGAAGCTGTGCCAGCTCAGCACCATCCTTTTTGAAGACTAAATCAGGGCATTCAGTGACTTTAAGAGGGGGCCTAAGAACCTCAGCTTAGACACATCTGTATCTCAGATAACTGGTTTTGGGTGGGAGATGTCACCCTCAGGAGATACGTCTGTCTATTATCTACAGAAACAATACACATGTATCTTATGCCAGACACAGTAAGTGAGCCAAGTTAGGTAGGATAAATCTGACCCTAACGTATTTTGGATTTGCATTGTTTCTTAACAGTTGGAGTTTAAGAATTACCAACACCTGACATCCAGCTATGGTATTTACATGACTTTCCTTCCCCCCCTTCTTCCTTTGTTTTTCATCCCTTTTGCTCTGTAGATTTCATGCTGATTTCATAGGTACTTCTGGCATTTAATTTCACTTTCTTATTGAAATTGCTGTTGTCTTGCTATTTGTGCCTTCCTGCCAAGCTTGTTAGGTCGTGCTCCGTAGTTCAGCATAGCTTAAACTATTTACTTACTTTTAAATTTGCGTCTGAATTCCTGCCTGCTAAGCAGCACAAATGAGGTATACAATAAAGATCCAGTATCCCACTTTGGTACCTGCTTTGGTTTTATTTAGGTTGGTGCATATGATCAGATAACAGCGGATGACAGAACTAGCATGATTTAGGAAGTTTCTGTCCCTCACCTAGAAATAGCAGTTTATGTTCAGTCTTCTTCATTTATATTGTAGTGGAGCAAACATACACATGCTTGGTGCTCACATCTCAGCTGAGAGACAATGACTTTTAATCTGATTTGATCACTTAAATCACATTTTTAATAACTACTCTGTTTTGTGCTGGTTTTGGCAGAACTCCGCCTTTAGAAATGCAGCCCTATTAACAATACTTTCTCTTAATCATAACAGAGTTTTTGCTTGCAGCCCATCTGTTTCCTCTACCATACTGCCAGCTTTTCCCTGCTAGCTTTTCCCTGGTCCTGCTAATGAGCTCCCCCCTTGGCTCTTCAATAAGTTAGTTGTATCAAAATCTTCCTTTCAGTCATCCAACTTGAAGCATTCAGATACATAAAATTAGACTGAGAATGATCTGGTTTGAAAGGGACCTTGAATCAAACATACAAAGGCTACCCTACGCTCTACAGTCAACTCTGCAGTCAGCTGTGTGCAGGCATGCAGTTGTTTTGCTGATGTTTTAAGCTGACTCGAGATGAATGTGACATTCTCCATATAACAGAGGTCTTTGGTCTGTCTTTCATTCAGTGTTGTTTTGTTTTGTTTTTCAATGAGCAGTTGTACAGCTGGGGTGGGTTGACCCTGTCTGGATGCCAGTTGTCCACCAAAGCCGCTCTATCACTCCCCCTCCTCAGCTGGACAGGGGAGAGAAAATGTAACAAAAAGTTCGGGGGTTGACATAAGGACAGGGAGAGATCACTCAGCAATTACTGTCACAGGCAAAACAGACTTGACTTGGGTAAATTTGTTGAATTTATTATCAGTCAAATCAGAGTAAGATAATGAGAAAATAAAAACTAACTCTTAAAACACCTTCCCCCCACCCCTCCCTTCTTCCCGGGCTCAACGTCACTCCTGATTTTCTCTACCACCTCCCCCCAGCGGCACAGGGGGACCAGGAATGGGAGTTGGGGTCAGTCCATCACACACTGTCTCCACTGTTCCTTCCCGCTCAGGGGGAGGAATCCTCACACTCTGCCCCTGCTCCAGCCTGGGCTCCCTCCCTCGGCAGACAGTCCTCCATGAACTTCTGAAATGTGAGTCCTTCGTCCTTCCCACTGTCTGCAGTTCTTCATGAACTGCTCTGGCATGGGTCCATTCTTTCTGTGGAGTGCAGTCCCTGTGGGGTCACCAGCCTGGCCAGCAAACCTGCTCCAGCCTGGGGTCCTCTCTCCATAGGTCCATAGGTCCTGCCAGGAGCCTGTTCCAGTGTGGGCTTCCCACAGAGTCACAGCCTCCTTTGGGCACCCACCTGCTCCGGCATGGGGTCCTACCTGGGCTGCAGGTGGAGATTTGCTCCCCTGTGGGCCTGCATGGGCTGCAGAGGGACAGCCTGCCCCACCGTGGGCTGCACCAGGGGCTGCAGGGGAATCCCTGCTCCGGTGCCTGGAGCCCCTCCTCTGCACTGACCTTGGTGTCTGCAGGGCTGCTCCTCTCCCATATTCTCACTCCTTTCTCCAGCTGCAATTGCTGTTGCACAGTTTCCCCCCGCTTCTTAACTACGTTATCCCAGAGGCGCTACCACCATCGCTGATGGGCTCAGCCTTGGCCGGCAGTGGGGCTGTCTTGGAGCTGGCTGGCACTGGCTCTTTCAGACACAGGGGAAGCTTCTGGCAGCTTCTCACAGAAGCCACCCCTGTAGCTCCCCTGCTACCAAAACCTTGCCACGCAAACCCAATACAGCAGTCACCCAAGAGTTTAGAAGGGGAAGACTCTAATCCTCATCTTTATAACCTTAGTCTTGCCTGCTTTGGTTCTTTGTGAGCTGCGTACCAGGAAGCTATCTAAACAGGGTGCAATGCTATTGCTGCAGAGAATCACAGAGAGGTGACTATAGTCCAATTCTGTGAAGGTATCTGAATATTGTACATGCTGAAACAGGAGCCAGATACCTTTGGCAATTTGTGGCATATTCTCAGTCCATCCTATTGCTTTTTTCTTGTTTTCTTTTGGTTTTTTTTTGTTAGTTCTTTTTCTGCTTTCTCTTCCTCAGCTCTCACGTAAAATAGAGAATGCAGATTTTGTTTAGCACTTCTTACTGTGCATGCCGTATCTATAGGATCAAGGATGTGGGAAGCAAGTCTTATTCTGATTGTCTTCAGGAGAAGAATCAAGCCTATTGTGTGAAAAATAAATATACTTCTTGGTTAACCATGGGTAGTCAGTGTCTGTAGACATTGGAGGTAGATATGAAGCAGTATGTTGCTTCTGGGTAAACCTGAGCTTTCCTCAGAAAACTGAAGAAGCTCAGATGCCTGTGCTTTCTCAGCAGGGACAGTTTTCTCAAATGTACCTCATGCTTTGGAGAGAGCTCCTTGGCCAATCTGTATGTGTTTGGGTTCCTTTGCCCCATGACAGTCATCACAGGAAATATGTTGAGGAGCTGAGATTGTTAGTGGAAAAGGGGAGTTACAGGTATAAGAACACGCATCAGTGGTATTTGTATGCTTCACTCTCACCTGGTGTGCATGTGCTATTATTTACAAGTACACAGACTTTTTCTTATCACTGCCATTAAATGCTGTTGCAGTCATATCTATTTTAATGAATGTTTGGAGTGGGGGCTATGTAAACAATAAAGCAGCAGGTTCCAGGCAGCAGAGCAATAGGCAGAACCCGTAAGCCCGGATTCAACTTTCAGTCCTTTGTCTGCTACATTCTCTTGCCTCCACCCAAGAATTATTCTAACTCCTCAGCATGTGTTTTCACCTGCCAAAGAAAACCGTGCACGCTTTCCACCTGCTTGTGGCTGGCTGGTTCACATGTGCTGACAGACCTGCTGGCTAGTGCCAAGCACTGAATACCCCTACTCTGCTGGCTTTTCCCCACAGCAGAGACACCTAGTGCCTTTCTCCTGTTCAGACACTAGGTTTTGGAAAATTTTTAAGGATTTCCACCTTTTACTTGGCACTGGTTGAAATTGGCCAGTGGATTAAAAAAAAATATTAAGGGAAGACAGATGAATAATGCAAAATTGCTATTTTGAAAACGTCACCTTCTCTGAACTTCCGAAAAAGGAATCCTTGGGTTTTATTTCTTCTGTTTTTTCCCCACATAACTGATTTCTAATATATGCAGTTTTTAAGCAATAATTATACTTGTAAGCATTTTTAATAACCACACCTTCATGAGGTCCTACAATGGACTTTAACAAATATAACAAATTTTAATTTGCAGTTATGGTGTTAATCCCTGTGGCTTCCAGGAAGAAAAAAAATAATAGTGAAGGTAGGAAGAGATCATTCCAGAATCTTTGCAAGAGAAATCCATGGATTTTTTTTCTCAATGAGGATGTATTTTTCTTCCTTCAAAGAGAGTTATAATAGCCTCTGGAATAGGTACTTTTCTACTTAATCTCTCAGATGAAGAACTGTCACACTTTCTAACCACGCCACTGGTGAAGTACATTGCCTTTCTTCACACTGGTTACTACAATCTGACAATTTTGGCCCACATCCTGTTCCACAAAGTGTTAGAGACTTTCTTAAAACGGATCACAGCACTCAATCCTCCTCTGCCCTATGAAATGAAACTTGGTGCTCGTGCAGCTGCACCCTTAAACTGACACGGACTGAGAAGAAGTATTTTCCTTTCAGTTGGCTTTTGTATTTCCTTAGCCATTTGCTCAGTGAGCCCGTAACAGTAGGAGAGTCACCGTGCAAATGAAGGCTTAAATGAGAGGGGCAAGGAAAAAAGAGCTCAGCTCACAGGGGCCTGCAGCAAACACCCACTCTTGCAAATGTTCCGCTCTGAACTTTCTGACAGAGAGTCCTTGGGTTTTATTTGTTCTCTGGGTTTTCCCCACTCATAATGACTATGAGTATGAAAGCGTGTGTTAGACAAATGCATCAATCTGTATTATTCACCTGAGCTCACTGCAGTGAGTGATGCAATGCGGGAGACAAGAGGGGATGGGAAAATTCCCTCCCCCCTGAAGTTAACATTCATTTTATTCTTTGCAATTGCAGAGATCGGGCTGTGACTGTTAAATGCTGTTTCACTTTTCCTTTGCAAACTACTTTTATCTCTCACTAAGGGCTGCAGAAACCCCCACTGTGTCTTAAGACAGCAATAAATTAAGAGCTCCCTCCCATGGTTATCGTATTTCTTGCACTTAATTCCGTTGCTTAAAATGGCCCGCCGTACCCCTGCCCCGTGGGTCAGCAGGGCCCCATGTGCAGCACTCCACCCAGTCTAGCAAAGCATGTCAGAATGCTCTCGCTCTCATACACAAACCCAGCCCAAATTGGCCACATGTCCCAGTGGCCAGTAAGGCTACCTGCTTGTGCCAGGTCTAGTTTCAGATTATCAGTTTGCTCTCTGTGCGCTAGTTTATCAACTGACGTAGGACACTGGTTTTCTTCCATCCCCTGTACTACCTTCTTTGGGATATACAGTTTTCCACACAGAATGAAAAGAAAGCTACTGGTATTGTAGTATCAAAGGTATACGTGGGAATAGGTGACCTAATCTCTGCTTGATGGGGCAGTTTGTACTTCAGAGCTAAGCAGGGATAGATGCAGCCCCAAATTAAATGGGACCAGAGTTAGCGGATTATTGGTAGTTAAAAAATTTGTGGACTGCCCTGCCTGTTGTGGAAAGAAAACTTCCCACTCTGGCAAGGCCCATGGATTATTATCCATTATTGAATTTCCAAGTAGGCAGTGTTGAAATCTCAACAAGAAGTCCAAGGGCAATTAAGAAGGACTTCAGAGCCTTGGGACAAATGGTGAAGGGATCAGGTACACAAGTAGTGCTCTCCTCTATCATTCCCATTACAGGGAACGATGAGGGAAGGAACAGGAAGAGCCAGGAAATAAATACCTGGCTCTGAGCCTGGTGTGAGGAGCAGAATTTTGGGTCTTTTGACCATTTTGCCTCCTCTCACCATATGCAACCAGCAGATTCACTTTAAGTAATGCCTAGCGCTACTCTCCTGAGCTTCTCAAAAGTTTGTAAGAGTATTGGAGAGTATAATTAGCTCTCCTATCGCAGAAGAGAAAACAAGTCTCGCAAAACAGAGTAGTGCTGTAGCAATGCACTGTTCCTCAAATCGGCTGTGGAGAGGGCGTTGCAGCTCTCGGGCATTGCTTGTCTTTGCTGGATTCCTGTGCTCTGTCAGGGGATAGCGCTCTGTTGTTCAATTAAATGTAAAATAAATTGCATGGCCTATGTCTAAAAGGCATTAGGAAGTAGCTACTGGGAAATAAGTAGGAGCTGGACTCTTGAGTTAGCAGTAGCGTTTTTCAGTTGCAATTTGCTATAGTTATTAATGTTTAGGTCACATTTGTATGCGTGCTTTATTGTTTGGCAGCGAAGCCCACCAAAGGTGTGCAGATCTGGTGTTCCTTGCAGAACTGTAGGAGCTCCCTCACAGGGAACTGGTGCTGGAAAGTTTGCAAACTGTTTGTCTTTGTCTCCAAATCTGTGCCTCGATCCTTCCATCAGAGACTCGGCTGAGCCTCTCAATTGTGATTTGTTCTTCAACCTTGAAGCACACTTATGCTCCCACCTGATCTCTCCTTTCCTCTATGCCCTGTGACTAAATATATCTCATTCCTCTGTTTTTCCTTTGTGAGGGAGCACAGCGCTCATTGCACATCACTTTGACAGCTCATCAGCTGGATCAGCGTCCAAAGCTCTGCCTAATTTCTCTAGGCTCTTGTGTGTCCATCTGATTCTCTTCTGGGAAGGTGTGAGACAGGTGGGTCACGGAAGCTGCTCCCCCTTCCTTCAGACCATGGCTTGCAATGTAGGTAGCTTGTGCAGAGAGTGTGGGCCATGTTATGGTGCCACTGTGCTATTCTGCTACCAGGTCTCACCAACTCGTATGGCAGGCAAGTACAAAGAAAAGGGAGGGAGCGTAGAGCTTTCAGGGAACATTGTAGAGGGGAAGTGGCTGGAGGTAGCTGCAGTCTAGTCCAGGTTAAGTTCCAGTCTTTAGTGGCTTATCTACTTACTACCTACTCTCTGGTGATTTAAGCTTTACCTTAGGGGAAGAAAAGGTTGAAAGGTGTGTTGTGAACCCTGGGCCTTAAACCTGGGGGAATTAGCTAGCCCGAGGAACCTGGGGAAATGAGACATCACAAAATGAAGAAACTGGCAGGCAAGTCTTAAACCTCCTTGCTCTGGGCAGAAGGGTTGGAGGGAGGAGAGAAGTGGGAAGTTTCAAGGATTTAGAGGCTTGGTTGCCTTGGGGAAATGCAGCCCAATAAAATGTATTTCAAGGGCAACCTGTGCTGGCTTATTTTGTTGTGAGGAAAGAAACAATGTTGTTGGCCATGTTGTGAACACACCTAATTTTTCCCAGTCAGGGACGGGAGAGACTGATCTTGGACCTGCCCCAGCCTGCCAGTACTTCACTGCCAGGTTAGAAAGAGGTGCCTTTTCCCAGCATCTATTCTCTGCAGCAGCCTTTGTCATGCAGGAGGTCAGCCTGGGTGGTCAGGTCTGCTGGTCCTTTCTGGCCCAAAAAAATGCCGAAAACCATTTCCCCTCTGTAGAGCTTGCCTTGCAGCAATTCACGTTCAGCTGACTTTGAGCATGACCTTGCTTAGGCATCTTCAGAATAGGGGGGAGGAGGACCGAGTTCAAACAGGTGAGAATCAGGTTTTGTGCCTTCATGATCCTGATTGCTGTTGTGCCTTGGAGGCTCCCTCTGCTCTGGTTGCTCTGTGTGGGTAGCTCCAGCTGGAGCCCAGCTGGGCAGGAAACTGGTGAGGCAGAACAGAGGTGGTTAAAAATCAACAGGGTGTACCAGCCAGAGATAATGTGCCATGCTCTCAGGAAGGGAGAGAAAGTACTGACAGGGATGGTTTTACAAGACCTTAATTTCGTGTAACCATGCCTGAATATCAAACTCCCTCTTTTCAGCAGCTGACTGTTGAGGAGCATCTACTTTTGAGTTTTATTTTCTAGGCTGTGTGTTAAGTCTGTTCACAGGCACAGTTGCGCAGTACAGGTAGACTTGCTCTCCTTTGCTTCTTACAACAGTAGGGCAGGATCGCAAGACTTTCCACAAGCTTGGGCTGCCAATAGCTACTGAAGTGTAGCTGATTGCTGCTTGAAATTGGGCTGGACCATGCAGCAGCACCAAGACCAGCTTTGTCTGCCTACACTGCCATTGTGTACTTAAACTCGCCAGCGGCTGAACTCCCCAGCGTGGACAAGGTCTAAGTAACACAGTGCAGGGCAGCAGGATCTGTCTGCACATCAGGCCCTGCAGACCTGGGAACTCTGAGTGGCAGAAGGGCTGGGCTGCTTCTAAGGGTTTTGCAAAATGGGGCTAAGGAAAACCTGAGAGTGGATTTGGTTTCATTGTGTGGAGTCTGTTTCCTAAGGGCAAGTTTTTTCAGGGTGAGCGCGTTGAAAGGGTTATGGGTCACTGCATTTGAATGATTCTAATTCCCAGGCCAAAGCATGGGTGATTAATTTGATTTAGGCAGACTAATAAAAATAATACAGTATTTTCCTTGATCAGCTGCATCATGATCTTATTTCGGAATGAACTGGATGACCTATTGTGTCTTTCCAGATACTTCTAAAGCCCCTTTCACCATAGACTTGACTTGCTCTGGAGGAATTTTTTCTCATTCCGCTCAATATGACGAGGTCAGGCCTGCCTGATGCAGTGTGAACAAGTGAACGCATGAATAGCACTTGCACAAAGTGTGCAAAGGTTTGCGTGTGTTTTGTCATATCTTCTATGTGATGTGTGGTGTTGTCCCTATTTTACCTGACCACTAAAGGAATTGGAAAAAAAAAAAAGACATGAAAAAAAGACATGAAAAAAAAAAAGACAGCTGAAACATTGCAGGGCAGAAAAATGTAATTCTCCATATCTTCCACCTTCTTTGCTGTAATTGTCAAACAATGGCTCTTCCCCACATCATCTGGGTTAAGTGATTGGGTTCAAACTAACAACAACCTGTCTATTCACAGTTATCCATCCTCATACAGCTTGGCACCTCAAAGTCCTGATCGGGATCAAGAGGACTCCTCAGATGGTAATTTTTGAAGGTTTGGAAATAAGAAATATTGGCTTGTGAAAGTGTTTAAGCACATCTAAAACTTGATTTGGATTAAGCTGCGGAAGCTTTTCGGAACTCTGCTATAGTCTATTTTAATGAAAGAGTAAATAATATTCCCTACAAGAAGTATGAAATGGTGAAGTAAATGAACCTCCTGACTGTGAAGATCACTTGGGACATTTCTAAAGCCTGCCTGTCTTTGTTCCCTCTGTTTCATACCTGGGGATTCAGCTCGTGTGCAGAGATGACCCCTCTCCGCCCTTCCCAATGGGATTGCACAGCAGGTTCTTTTCAGGGCAGGTTTTGTTTTTCCTTCCTGTCTGGCATGGCTTTAATTAAGAGGTTCCACACCAAGTCATCACAGTTGTTCTTTATGTAAAGAAAAGAGGCTCATTTTTTCGGAAAGTACTACAAAAGAATTCTGAAAATCTGGGTTTGTGCTGTGTACTGCCAACTTCCTCTTGGAACCTTTGCATGCTGCTTATATTGGCTATGCCTGCCCAGTGAGGATATCGTTACTTTCTTCCTCTTCTTTATTTAAAATGTATGCTCTTAAGACATTCAGCTATATGATAACCAGCTTTTCTAATCCTGAACTCTGAGAAGCTGAAGGCCCCCGAAACATGAGGTTAGATTAAAAACTCATGGCACTTTTTTTTTAATCAAAGGCGAGATTTGCTTTTCTGTGCTGAGAATTTGGAATATTTAGGGATATGGTAATGTAACATTGTCAAGATTTTCTTCAAGGTCTTGAGGGAAAGATTTATTTCCCCTAAAAGGTAAAATACAAACCAAACCCCCCTCTTAACTTCCATGGAGGAGTGTGTGCTTGCTTCCTGAGGGAGCAGGGAAGTGAAGTTAGGAAATGTAACTGTCCTCCTTGTACTGGGAAGTCTGGCAATGCTGAACATCAGGTGGCAAGTCCCTTGGGCGCTGCTCTAAAATAATGCTGGTTCTATGGTTTCCCTGCTTCTTCAGTTGGGCATATGCTTCCAAATAATGAAAAAAATGAGATGAGTGTTAGCCCAGCATGCAAAACCAAACCTATATCTTCTCTTGCTGCTCGTGCCTCCATCTCACTTTGAAATGACATGCTGAGCATAGGTCTCATCCCTAAAAAAACCTGGGCAGCTTGAAATGTATAAAGGCACCCAGGAGCAAAAATATGCTTGCGTGGCAAAAGCTGGACAGGCTTCACAGTTTTTCCTTTCATCTTAGAGTATTCTGTTTGAGCTCAGGCTTCTCTGGGGCCGTTGGCAAGTTAAGTGCGTGCTCGTACACACCACTACCTTAGCAGGGTGTCTCGGTGCTGGCTGGTTTTGCCTGCGCTTGTACTGTTGCAGAGTGGCAATTCCAGGAGGCACAGAGACCTTGCTGGGTTTTTTTCTGCTTTCTTTAAAAGCCTGGACTCCTGAGAGGCTTAGATCAAGGTGAGCTTTCCTTCCTGCCCCTGCCTGCATAGCTGATTTACAAAGGGTTAGCAGGCAGGGAGCAAGGTTGCCTCTCCAGCAGTGCCAGGTTGTAAAGCTGACCCCAGTGATGTGACCCCAGCGTCCCAAAACTGCCGAAACTGTGCTCTGCCCCCACCTGAAACTGGCTGTTTCTCTTTTCCCACCAACAGCATGGCGGTTGGTGAGTGCGATCTTGGGCCCGTTTTTACCAGAGGGTGCAGACCTTGCCAGTGAATTTTAGGATCCTATTCTGAGAATGTAAAAGGCTGTCAGCTTATATAAAGTCTTATGCAAGAAATTATTCTAGGGAGAATTCAAAGCTGATTTTTCCTCCCACCTGTGGCTATCCATTACATTTTGCCTACGTGTTCTTTCCATGCCTTTTTTATTCTTTAGTGAACTTAATACCTAAGCTACTGAGCACATTAGTAATGCTTGGTTGCAGCCCCTAGCCCCTGCGCTTCAGTGCCGTAGCTCTGTTATTACAGAAGCGGGAATGTCCTTGGCCTCTTACTCAGCTCTTCTGTGAGCAGGAAACACCACCTCATTAATATCTTTTGCTGCCCGTGATTGCTAGGTGGTGCTTTGTGGAATGAGAGAAGGAAAAGGCTCTTTTATGGTACTTGGCCTATCTCCTGGATATTTATAGGTCTACCCTGCCTATAAATAACCGTGTAACAGGAATTGTCTCAGCACAAGTTATTGATGGGCTTAGTATTTTGCCAGCATGGCCTCTACTCTGAGCTGTTGCAGGCTTGAGAGGTGTGGGGGCCTGCTGCACTGCCAATATTGGGGATGTTGGGTGCTTTGGGGACATGGGGAGTGGGCGGCTTGGGGATGCTTCCACCCCATGAAGAAGGGGACCCCCATGGGAGCACACTGTCAGGGCCTTGGGTGCACCAGGGAGCACCTTATAGCAGATATAGGAGCACAAGAGACACACATTACTGCCGACTTCTGAGCCTGCTTTCACTTAAATCACGAGCAGCTTGATAACGATATGAACTAGTTAGGACCTGTGCTCTGTGAGTTCTCGCCTGTTTCATGCGCCATACATTAGATTAAATTGATCACGTACCATGACGGAAATTTCTGTCTTTCATGGTACGTCTTTATCTCTGCGGAGAAACTGCATGGTGCTGTGGTGTAACAGTAAAGCGTAGAAGTATAGATAACAGCTTTTGTGTACGGGGATAGTACGTAGTCTAATTTACGTTTCTGCTTCCGCATACTTCAGTTCTCTGCAGGGTGGATTTAATTGAATATTAAGTTTCTTTCATTGATTCATCTATTTAGAAGAAGGACCTTCCTTCTGGGGTGATCAGTGACAGGACATTGCATGCTGCTTCCATCCTGCACTTTATCCTGAAAGAACTTCTGATGTTTCCGTACAAATTGTGCACAAATATTGCACCGCTGCTGGGGGAAGGCAGCTGCCTCTGGGTTCAGTATGTCCTAATGGTCAGAAGTGGTTTGCACTTTCATTTTTCAATATAGCCTTAAAGCTTTAGTCCAGATATATTCTGAAAGAAAGGGACCCTCACTCAGGTTCTCACAATACTGTTTCTGCTTGCTTCTTAGAGCTCTCCTGGATGGCTATTTGCCAGAGGTCTGCATAATAGGTATCAAAGCAAAGATGGCTAATAGCTAGAGAATACAAGTGGCAAGCAATTCACACACGCAAGCATTTCTGCTGGAAAAACTAAACCTAAGAATTGTGCTTATCGGGTGTAGAAAAGGAAGATTGTGGTATGACTTTCATAAAGTATACAGTTGAGGCTGAGAAAATTCAATGCAAAATTTCAATTTTAGATTCTCAGAGAGAACTGAAAATGATCTGTGGATAAGGCATTGCTGACCTACAGTTATTTGATAAATAATATCAATTATGATAATAATGCTTAATAAAATAATTTAGTTCAGAAGCTTTTTCACAAATGATTCTCAAATTAGAATGAAGGAAACTTCATCAGATTAAATAATTTTCTAACAGTCACTCAGTAGGATCTACAAGGGACTGATTTTAAGTCACTTCAATTCTAAATCAACAAGCTTAAAATTGTCTTTTAAGTTACTGACTTCAATTACAATTTTTTGTACTTGTATTTTCCCAAATGAAGAGTTGCATCACTAACTATAATTTTTTTTATTTGATTGTTGTAATCAGATAAAAATCTTTACACAAAATTTATTTTTTTTTTTAGCTAATAGGGATATTCTGTAGCTGTGTTTACTTAAGCAATTATATAAAAATATTTTTTTTGCATTCTAATATTCCCATTGTAGTAGGTTTAGGAAAAGGTGAATGAAATGTTTCATATTTATGGCATCATTAATTTTCTACTTACCATCTGTAGCAAGTTAATTTTGGAAGGAGACTGGAACACACATTCCTACCTTGAAAACCAACATTCTGAATTGTTTCTAATATGACTTAATAGGTTTTCCACACTGAACAAGTTTTGAAATCTTCAGTAAAAGTTGCACTCTACAGAATTCTGGATAACAGCAGCGAATATGCCAATATAGAAACTCTGTAGGTGCTGACATTTGAATGAATAGAAACTTTCTTAATTCAGGAAATGGTTTGTCGTACTTTATTTATAAAGTGGGATATGATAATTTAGTTAAATGTATTTCACCCCATTCTTTCTATAAAAAAATTTAACTTGTTTAACTACTTACAAAAGCTCACTGATTCAAAAAATGACAGTTTTCAATTGCTTATTTTATATTATTATAGTTAATTATTAACATTTGTTGTTTTAAGTTCATTTGAGATACAAAATAAGTTAATTTTTTTAAAGAATAATAATATAATCAGAGAAAGGCTTGACTAAAATGAAAACCTCTGTTCTAATACTTTGAATAATTGATTTTTCTCTGCCTTGTTTACTTATAACAAATTGAAGTTTCAGAAAAGATAAAGCTGCTTCATTAAGTATAAAGATTGCTGAAATAAAAGAAAATAACAAGTCGTCAGCAGTGATTACAGCAAATTGCTGTGCGTGGTTTGGAGCAAGAGCTCAGGTTTCTGATAGCAATAGAAATCTAGTTTTCCCTCACATTGAAACTAATTTAAGAGTTTTATTTATTGCCTGCTTGTACTTTAAGTTAGCAGAATGTATTTAAACTCTGTGAAAGAGATGAGTGTTTAACTGGTGTTGGATGCATGCTTGTTCTGGATGGGGACTTCATGTGGCAGTAGGTTCTCTGACTCCTCGCATGGCCTGGAGTGTATTTGCAGCCCAGGGCAGTGCCAATGGGATGCCCATTGCTGGTGGCAAACCCACCACTGCTTACTTTCTTGCATGCAGCAGTCCTGTGAAGTTCAAAGTTATGCTTCATGTATGTCGAGTCAGTTAGCTATCTAAACATCTTAAAAACTGGAGAGCCATAACTCATAACTCTTGATTTTTTAAAAATGTATTTAATAAGTTAGTCTATATTCTGCTACATTTTTGGCACTGGGAGGATGAATTGGCAGGCAGAAGTCTTGGGATATTGCTTCATTTTATTCTTTCCCCTGTTGTTTCTAATGTTGTCATTCTTTTCAGCTTTGATCAAAGAAAGCTTTGAAACCTTTCTTCTTCAGCTCTTACGAAACTATAACTTTAGATCAACTACCTTCACAAATGTAGAGCCCAAATCCCTCCTGTTTAAAGAAAGTCAGACCTTCTCAGTGTGGAGACATGTACCTCCTCCATGAGGAATCCAAACCAGAGAATTAGGAGGTTTGGTTCATCCAAAAGAATTCTGCAAAGTAACTTTGTAAAATGATGTAAATAAAGACACGGGTTTTAAAAAAGCTAGTTCATGTGTGTTTAACAGAAATGAAGCAAGACTTTCCTTGCCTGCTCTTATTGATGTAGACTTAGTGGAAATGTGAAGTTACAATGTGAAAAGACAGGAGATAAACAGAAGGCTAAAACTGGAAATAACCACATTGATTGAGCCCATCTCAGGCTGACTGAAGTGCAGAAAGCAAGTAAACAGATTCACTAATGGATCCATTTTACTGCCTTAGCTGTAGTAATTTATGCTGAATCAGGCTCTGCTATCTTATTATGAGTTGCCTTCATTTTGTCCCTTACAAGCAAAATAATATGCATCTAACACCTATGACAATGATATAATCCAAACATATTTGTCCACCTTCATGGTTTGTTACAAGATGATAGCATTTGTACTTTCTTTGCTTTCTTCTTTCCTTCTCCAAATTATGGTCAGTTGGCTTCAATCTACTGTTTTCTTGTACTGTTGATGCTTAAGGTTGGAGCGGTATGACAAACCACAGAAAGTTTCCATAGGATAAAAAGAAAACTTGAATATATGTGCGCATTATTTGGTTGTACATCCTTTGCCTTTATTATTCTAATAGTGAACCCTATTTTAATAGACTTATCATTGCTTCATGTACTCTGATCATTGATATGCTATATGGATTTACTATTTTATCCTAATGGACTCAGCAAGATCATTGGGTCAGGATACTGTCAGATTAAGTAAATTACCTTTAAATAAAGGATTGTATGCTGGCAGAAATATTCAAGATAGGTCATGTATTAAGTTCCTTCTTTTCCATGTTGTTCCTAATGTTGTGAAGAATTTATATCTGATTGTTTACAGTTTTCTGCCTAGTAACTAACCACCTCATGGACAAGGAGTTACAAGGCATTTTTGTAGGTCCTTCTAAATGTCTGCTTCATTGGCTTCTATCCAAGGTAGAGTCAACCAATCACTCCTGATTCCAAAGGAGATGGCATTGGCTGTGTAAGCCTGAAGATGGGTTGCATTTTTTCTTATATACAACTTACGTCAACATAGGTGATCCTTTAATTGCTTTGCACATCTTATGTCTGCTTGTGGTTTCATCAATTATTCAGAGATATTGGCCTCATGCAAGTGTAACGATCACTTCAGTTGATAGCTTCAAGAAGGATATTTTTGGCCTGAGGAAGAAATTTCTTTGTCATCACAATAAGATCCAGGAACTTCAGTCTTGCATCAAGAACCCTTGTGGCAGATAATAAACAAGTGTGTAACAGAACAACGCTCAGTGAAGGATAGGACTACAAGATAAGTAAATGAGCTGAAAGGTCTATACCAAACAGGCACCCAAAACCGTGTTCGAAGGAAGAGGCCTCAGTATGACAATGAGGTTGTCACTCTGCCAAATGATTTCATGATATGCTGTAGGTCTACCTAACCACATAAGCGTGTATTTATATATGTTACAGACTATATGTGTTTCATGTCAGATAGATAAGAATGATAAGTCCTCTGTGCATCTGTTTAGATATACAATATTAATAGCTCATTGTAATACCACCAACTAGATTGTTTACAGGCTGGAAGGCCTCCTAGCCCAGTACTCCTGTCAGGTACATAGGCCGGTGGCAAAATGTTTTCTTTTCAGGGAATTTCTCTTATAGAAGCTTCTGTGGTCAATGCTGACCTGAGCCAGAGTTCGTTGGACTTCCCCTGTGTTTCCTTCTATGTGCCTTTACTGCTTGCACACACAGAGAAGGGAATAGGGAAATAGGAAAGTAACTATGAATCTAGTAATACAGAATTAAAACTGTGAAGGACT
>NW_009259680.1:1098647-1117396 GCF_000687185.1 Egretta garzetta
AGAAGAGGCAAAGCTCAGCTAAACAATCTGTTTTGCACAACAAAAGAACTAGGGGTTCTCAGTTACATTCATAAAACTTCTCTCTCAGCTGACACTGATTTAAAGATTAAATTAGTACCCTTATCTACGTGACAGATAAAAGAGAGTAGATGCTTAAATGTTGATAAAGATGGGAAGTGTTAAGCCAAAAAGAGGAAGTGTCATTATTAAGAATTGAATCAAATAAGATGAAAATTTAGAATAAATACCAAGAGTACAATTAATAATCAAATGTCTGAAAATGCATAGTGATATAGAGTGCAAGGGAAATGTTATAATTTTTTTACAGCTGAAATACCAGCAGATACAACCCAGTGGAAGGCTACCTACTGAATGTCTTGCAGGGCCAGGCATATGTTGTGGGTTAGCCCCAGTCAGCAGCTCAGCCCCACCCAGCAGCTCACTCACTCCACTCACAGTGGGACGGAGGAGAGAATTGGGAAGGCAAAAGTGAGAAAACTTGTGGGTTGGCATAAAGACAGCATAATAGGTAAAACAAAAGCTCCATGTGCAAGCAACACAACGTAAGGAATTCATTCACTACTTCCCATCAGCAGGCAGGTGTCTATTGCTTTCCATCTTCGGGAAAGCAGGACTTCATCATGCATAACATTTCCTTGGGAAGACAAATGCCATAACTCTGAATGTTCCTTCTTTCTCCTCCTTCCCCCAGCTTTATATGCTGAGCATGACAACGTATGGTCTGGAATATCCCTTTGGTCAGCTGGGGTTAGCTGTTCTAGCTCTGCCTCCTCCTAACTTTTTGTGCATCCCCAACCTACTTGCGTGGTGAGAAGGAGAAAAGGCCTTGGTGCTGTGCAAGCACTGCTCAGCAATAGCTAAAACATCCCTAAGTTGTCAACACTGGTTTGGTCACAAATCCAAACCACAGCACTGTACAAGGTATTATGCAGAAAATTAACAGCCCAAACCAGTACAGTATAAAATATCCTTTGCCTTTTGAAAGTACAGAGGATGGAATTCTTGCCTGTAGTATTAGGAGTGTCTGGAATTGTTACATGACACCAAAAAAAATTCTTAATATGAGTCTATGACTAAGGGAACTCCTGGGGATCTGGCTCCATTTGCTTAATCACAGAATCACAGAATGGCAAGGGTTGGAAGGGACCTTGGGAGATCATCTAGTCCAACCCTTCTGCTAAAGCAGGTTCACCTATAGCAGGTTGCACAGGACATCATCCAGGTGGGCTTTGAACATCTCCAGAGAAAGAGACTCTACGACCCCCCTGGGCAGCTTGTTCCAGTGCTCTGTCACCCTCAAAGTTGTCATGGTTTAACCCAGCTAGCAACTAAGCACCATGCAGCCGCTCGCTCACTCCCCCCTCCCTCAGTGGGATGGGGGAGAGAATCGGGAAAGAAAAAAAAAGTTAGAGCCGTGGGCTGAGATAAAGGCAGTTTAATAAGAGAAAATAATAATAATAGTAATAATGAGAATGGTAACAGAATATACAAAATGAATGATGCACAATGCAATTGCTCACCACCCACCGACCGATGACCAGCCCGTCCTGAGCCGCAATCGCTCCCCGAGCCGCGATCAGTCTCCCTGCAACCGACCGACCAACTCCCCCCCGAGCATGATGTTCTACCGTGTGGAATACCTCTTTGGTCAGTTTGGGTTAGCTGTCCTAGCTGTGCTCCCTCCCAGCTTGTTAGGCACCTGGGGGAGCAGGAGGAGCTCAAAAAGTCCTTGAGTAGTCTCAGCACTACTTGACAACAACTCAAAACATCCGTGTGTTCTCAACATTCTTCTAGTACTAAATCCAAACCACAGCACTATGCTAGCTACTATGAAGAAAATTAACTCTATCCCAGCTGAAACCAGGACAAAAGTAAAGAAGTTTTATCTTTATTTTATCTTTATTTTTCCTTCTTCACATAACCGTGTGCTTGCTTTGCTTGGCTTTTTGGTTTGGTTTTGGTTTTTTTAATGTTGGTCTATGGTATAATAAGTCTATATTGCATATTTCATTAGGCTTATTTCCAGCTGTGCTGTTGCTGGCCATGTTGTATAGCTGTTAATAATTAGTACCTGAAGTCTCTATTGGAATGTGTGAGATGCGTGAGAAAAGGATCTCAAAAAGCAGGTTTTCTCCTTCAGGTGTACAAGCAAGATATCACTTCTAACGTTTTATTTTTTGGCTTTGTGCTCAAGGCCCCTTGGTATCAAAGAGGGCAGAAGTTTTGAAGGAAACAGTAGCATTTTTTATTAGACCAGTTGAAATATTCAGAAAATATGAAGAATATCAGGTTCCTGAGAAGCTTAACTGAAGGTGGAATGGAGTTAACCTGACTTCAGCCTCTTAGGGACAGAAATGAAAACCACAGAAATATTCAAGTTAGAGATGCAGTCCTGTATGGAGTCCCTTCCTTTCCACGTGCTTTCTAATTTTGTTGTGAGGAGTTTATATCTGGAAATGGTTTTTCCCTTTTCTGTCTATCAATAGCTACTTCATGAACATGCAGTCATAAGATGTTTTGTGAGGCCTTCTGAATGCCCAAGACCTCACAAAAACAGTGCCTGAGTCCAAGGGAGCATGGTTTGCACACCAAGAGGCAAAAGAAAGTATAAACTGATGGAGAGGATGAATATCCTGAATTTAAAAATCCTGCTGATTGTCGCGTTTCTGAAAGGACTCATCTTCTCCAATTCCTCATGTGTCAGTTATGCCATCGTCGGCTCCCAGGACGAAAATTTGAAGTGATGGGGTATGAGTTAATTGCTGGCAAGAGGGCTGGTAGATGTGTGTAGCCTGTGAGTCAGACCAAAGACTATTTAACTTAACATTATTTGCTGGATGTATTGAGGGGAAAGACTGACAATTTTGGTTTCCTCAGCTTAAGCTCGGTGACTATATCTATGCTAATAAATTAAATGGTGCCAGAGGTTGTTCCCAGATGCTGAGTATGACTTTATAATGCTCTGCTGTTGTCACTGACCTGTTTTGGCTCCTGCCAACTAACCCTCTCCCAGACAATTCATGTGCACAGCTTGAAAGTTAGCAAGGGCCAAAATGTTTTGGGCTATAAAGAGAGTTGGGCTGTAAGAGTAGGTGAAAAAGGGCCAGTCTGTACTAGAGAACGAGTGTTGGGCACATTTACCCTTCCTTGTCTAGACATTAGGTATCCAGTGAATAACGTACTTCTGTTGGTAGTCTACGGCAAAAAAGTCGTGCTGTTACTTGTCACGAATTAACCAGGGCTGAATCTAATACAGGTTTGGAAAGGGGTATTTTTGGTCGTTATGCCAGAAATTTTGGCGGATCCCACTGTTACTTTCTTTTCAGAACAGGTCATCTTCTCCATCATGGAGTTTGTGTATCATCATTGTCAGTATGAAGATGAAATAATTATGTCAGTGGTGTTCTGATTTGGTTTCTTATTACATAATAGTTCTCCACCTGGAAGCTGATCCTGCTCATTACCTTGTTTCATGTTGGAGAAGACTGCAGGCACGTGAGAATGGCAGTGGAGAAAGGAGGCTCTTCTGTAAGATTTTGAAAAGGACCTATCCATTACACTTCTGAAATGCCATCATAATTTGTGAAAAGAGTTTTACATCAGCAGCTTCCAGTCCGCCAGTTGGCTGCTTGGTTTGGGGGCACCTCCTTGAACTACACCTCCCATGATGCACCCGCAGCCTTGGCCCTCCCCTGCCTGCAGACGTGGGGTGCGTGGTGCCTCCAGCCTTTGCTGATTGACGTGTGATGATACCTGCTAGGAAGCCTGTATGCAAGCAGTCAGACATTTTTCTGTACGGTATTTTGGTCAAAATCCTGTCTTTCCAATGTCCCCAGCCCTTTGTGGTTTTACTAAAGAGAAGCCAGCCAACCCAAGTTAACGGCTTTCACTCTTCACCCGAGTCTGAAAATGCTCTGCAGCACTGGAGGAATTCTGCTATTCCCAGCTGATAGGCAGGGAAACCGAGGCATGATGTCTAATCCGTGGTGAATAGCACAGCTTGGGGACAGAGCTCAGGTCGTGTGCCCCCCTGCCAAGTATGTGAGAATAGGTGACTTAGAGGTGAAAGGCTGCAGCTCCAAGAGGGCCAGTCCTACTTGATTAGCAGTGATTAACATTCCCGAAAAGCCTACCCAGGCTTATGTCAGGTAGTTGTGATTTAATGCCTGTGAGGGTCTTTATATAAGGCTTTACATGCCAGCTGTAGCAAGCTCAGATGCCTTCAACCCTGAATTTTAATTTGTATTATTTTTAAGTCTCTCCTTGATTTAAAGAAGGAATATTCCTAAATGTTTTTAGAGGAATAACATGGAGATGTGTAATTTCTTCTGGAAAAGGTGAACTACTGTAAAACCTCACTAGGGGCATTGAACAGATTTGTTTAAGAGGAGAAAATCAAACCCAGAAATGAACTTTCTTATTCAATTCCTTCCTGTGCTGGCACAATAGAGCAGTGGCTGCTACTGCATCACCCAAGCTTCCCTGCCTGCAGTGGTTTTGCTTTCCTGCCTCCAGGAACGAGGTACCTCCCCTTCTAACGCAGCAAAGCTAAATTTAGCCCCCGCAGAGCGCACGTTTCCTATATTTAGTGTTGTGAAAGACTTCAGGCAAGGAACTGGCTAAACTATGAGGTGTTCTGCAGTCCAGGAGACAGAAATAGCAACACAGAAAAGTGTCTCCTTGGGTTTTCCCCCTCTGGCTGGGCAGCAATGACAATAGAGGGGTCTGTGCATGGCCGGGCTTTTTTTAAAACTGCATTATCACGCCAGTTATCATGGGATTCCTGAACGTGAGCAGACAGAGAGCTGCGGAGCCCTGTGCCACTGGGAGGACGCAGAGCATAGCTGCTGGCTTTGTGACGGGGGGAGGCTGGGGGCAGCTCACCCAGCCCTGGCAGCCGGGGGGGGACCTGGGGGTGGTGGCTCTGGCAGGCTGGTGCCGCATCCCCAGGTGCCAGGCGCACTGCAGGGGAGACTTAGGCTACATTTTACTCCTCTGCCCTACAGCTGTGTATCTGCATATATCTGATACATGCAGAAATATGCTTGTGCTCATATATACTGGAAGAGCCCAGTGCTCGTTTACCCAAAGCTTGCCTGGTATCAGCTTGGCAAGATTTGTCAGGCGATACAATACTGTTTGTTAAGCCAGCTGCTGTATTTGGGAGAGAAATGGCAAATTTGGGGGTGCTTTCCTTTGGGTCTTGCATCAGAGCAGGTGATGCAGGCCACGGGTACGGCAGCAGGGGTGGAAATGTGTCGTGGCACCTGACCAGAGGGATGAGTGGGGTGGTCATGGCAGCACCCCGATGGCAGCGCGTGCTCCCTCTGCACGGTTCTGCACCGGCCCCTGGGCCCCCAAGCGTGGTGAGCACTGCTAGAAGTCTCGCAGGCTGGGACTTACCACGTCTAAAAGGAAACTCTAATTCAAATTGTGAGATTAGCTGGCATTGAGCCCCTTTTGCGTTACCGGTGGAGGTTAACAGAGTTAATGTAAATTCAACGATCACTTCAGACTGCCTCTTGGGTACTGCAAGCCGTGCAATTTAATTCCTGTGTGAATCAGGAAGCATCTTTTGGATAAATATCAGATTGATTTGGTTGAGCAAATCACTGTTGGTTTTTTTTCTTTCAAGTCTGCAGAGTCTGCAACTTAAACAAGATTGGATTAAAATTTGATCAAAAAGGCTGGTACATTACAGAGACAAGCCTCCGTCAGGGTATTCTAAGAGCCTTGTGGGAGCCTGTTTTCAGAAGAAATGTAAATGCTCTAGAAAGAGAGGTATATAGGGCTAGAAGATTCCTGAAACGATCCTCTGCTGTCATAGCCATCAGGCCATACAATGGTAAAACTTTCCTAAACTGATCTTGTTATTTCCCAAAAATAGTCATGTTTTTTTGTCCTCTGTACTCCTCCTGGGATGCTCTTCCAGAACAGCACAGGTAGAGCCATTTTCTAATTTCCAGCCTAATTTTATTGTGGCTCATTTATTCCCATTTGTTCTTGTGCCATTTGTTCTTCATTAGCTCTTCTTCCTCCCTGATGTATCTCCTCTATAAATATACCTGGGATAATCATATTTTGTGCCAGCCTTCACTTGGCTGGGCTAAACAAGCAGAGCTCTTCAAATTGCAGATTCTAAAATAGGCTATCAAACTTCAGGACTGTTGCCACAAGGCATAAATACTTCCTTTTTTCCTTCTTTTACCCCTTTGTCTGTTAGAGAACATTGCACAAGTGGGGTTACTATGGCATGGGGAAAATTTGCCATTATGTCTCATTATGAACTGTGGCATTAGAGTATTTTTCTGAGACAGAGCATTGCACTGAGGGAACCATTTTACGATGCAAATTGCCAGGTACTGGTCTAGGTGGGCCATTTGCCTTTACTAGCACCTTGATTTCTAATTTTTTTTATGCAGAACAGCTTAGTTGCTATAGAGAAAATCGTGCTGTTACAAGCCAAGGAGCATGACCTCAGAAAAGGATTGAAAACAAAGCAGCAGGAGCAGAGAAAAAAAAAAAGCAGAGCCTTCAAGACATCTCAAATTTTCCTAAATTTTCTGTGAGATACAGGAGCATATTACAAGCATTCAGGACAGCGTTTACATATTAGTTGCTTCTCACATACAGGCTGGTCCTTGGAAAGGGGAACACATTCCTAGACTTGCGACAGTATCCCAGACTGAAGTGAGCCCTCTGTTCCTTTTGCCACTGTCTCCTGGCTGAGTTTCCATGCATGTAATGAGTTGCCATTGATGGCTTTTGACTGCTCCTTTCAGCTGGGTGCCAGCAGCATGGAGCTGTCAGGCAGAGAAAACTGAATCTGTGTAGGAATGAGAAGAGGGAAGCATCTCTGAAGAGCAAGGCTGAGCCCGTGCAGCAAAGCAGAGCTCGTGGCTGAGAGCAGATAGGCAGTCAGTCAGTCAGTAACCACTGCTGTCTATGGAATCATGAAACTGGAACTGTCCTGGGGAGGGAGGTATTTGCTGCACGCTGCGGCCATGAATGCCAGACACAAAGACAATCCCATGCTGCTCAAGTTCCGATTTAACTTATCTGTTACACATAAAGCATGCTCTGACTTGAACATTCGTTCATTTACACAAGCATTAAGTGTATCTGCAAAAGTATATCCTTTGGCCCCATGTTCAGAGCAATGCTTTGATAAAAAAGGGGAGCGAAAGAGCATTATTTTAGCTGGAGGCCAGAAGTTGCTAGAAAGGAATGGAAAGGGAAGGGGATTCCATGCTGAAGCTAATTAGAGAAGATGAAGTACTTAAATGAAGTGAATGCTTCACTGCGCTTAGAGTTATTGCTGAATTTCATTGGTCTGGGAAAAAATGCTGAAATGTTGCTGCTCAGATTTGTGTTAATTTTTTTACGTGCTACTAAATAACCCAACTCACTTGGTCATGGGAACAGAATAGTAATGTTCCCAACCAGTGTCCTGAAGACCCCAGGAAAAGCCTCGGTGCAAAGAAAGCCAGCTCCGCACAATGTGACAAGACAGCGTGTGAATGATTTAGTATTATCTCAGTGGTAGATCCGAGAGCCAAAGGAAATGGAGGCCTTGTTGAGCACACAGTGCCCAAGAGCTAGGGTCACAGCTCCAGTGACTTGTAGTCTGAACAAATGTAACGGAGAACCACGGGAGGATGTGGCCTTGAACTAAATGGGAGGTGAGAAGCGCTAAGCAGCGTGGTACGATGTGGGAGCACGTGCCGCTCCAGCAAGCATTAATGGCTCACCAGCAACCTTACCCCCTCCTCCCAGCCAGTCTGCACTTAAAGAAAGGTGATGGAAATTAAGTGCAATACAGCTGCTTCTGTAGCAGAGAGTCTAGCAACAGAGTGATTGCTGGCAGCTTCCTACGGCCTGGCTGCCTGCCAATTGCCAAGGTGGTGTCTAAAAGCTCGGCTCCCAGAGCCTCTATAGCCCTGCCAGCCCATGGCCTTGCCTCAGCGCAGGGCCCAGGCACAGCCTGGGGGGCAACCCCTCTGCCCAGCACCGGGGCACCTTTGGAGCGGTGCCACCTGCCCCAGGGCACCTTTGGAGCAGTGCCACCTGCCCCGGGGCCAGCTGGGAGCTGCCTGCAGCACGCAGCAGAGGTCTGCAGGGAGGTCTGGCCGGGGTGCACTCAGGTAGGCAGTGACGCGGCTCGGCCTTCGTCTGGGCCTCGAGCCTTTGCTGTTTCGCTGCATCATGTGGCGCTAAAGGCGTGGTGAAAACCAGCTCTGCTCAGGTCTGTTGCCAAATTCCCAGTGACTCTAATGAGGCCAGGATTTTGGCAAGCAATCCGGTAGCGCCACCCTCACAGCCGTGGCCCAGTTAGCCAAGCGATGCAGAACCCTTTGCGATTTTCCCCTTCGTGTTCCTCCTTCACAGGCTCACTAGCTCCTGAGTACCAGTTGCCCTTTTTCTGTCTCTCAGGTACTTACTTCTGTTGCCAAAACGTCTCCCCCCGCCCCCGGCAGGCAGCATGAGGGAGGATGGCCCCCCTCTCTCCTTCCCCAGATGGTCACTGCTGTCTCCTCCTCAGCCACCAACTGCTGAATGCGAAAAGATTCATGACATGAGTGTTGACATAGTGAGAGGCTGAGAAATTCCCTGGCTTGTAGTACTGTCCTCAGCCCGACCTTCCTCTTCATCTATATTTTCGTTTGCCGCTCAGGGTGGAGGAGTGCGGCCGTGAGTCATCCCGGGGGCTGATGACTCATATTTTCAGTCAGAGCCGTCAGCGTGCTGAGGGTTTCTTGAGGCTTTGCCCAAGCTTTCGTGCCCGGAAGCTCAGCAGAGGGAGGGGACTCGCTCCATCGGGGGTATGCGCGCGGGTTTTCCTTACCGTGATTTCTAGCCCCCAGTCGTCTTTTCTCTCTATTTCATTGTTTCCTCCCTTGCCAGTAGCTCTTCCCTCCCCCACAATCCACCTCTGTGCTTTCCAGTTCCAGACTCGAATCTGCCTGTTTTCCATATATGCGAAACATTTTCCTCTAACAGCCCATACTCTTCTGCTGCTTGGAGAGAGCCTGTGAGTATTTGCTGTCTGTACGAGATGTCGCTCCGTCATGGCTTGAACAGCCTGTGTCGGTGTGATTTAAGTTGTGCTAAGAAATACCACCTTCTTTTGAGCGCTCAGCCGCTAAAGCATACATGTTGCTGTATGTCATCCCTTGCAGCTGGTATCACCATAGGTTAAATGGGCTGCTTTCCAACTGTGCATCTGTGGTTCTTAAAATACCCGTCCAGTCCCCAGTTGAGGTTTGCATATCATCCATGGTGACTGGCTGAAGCAGCTGCTAGGCCCAAGCGTTACTTCTCTCCTTCTCTTGTTTGAGATTCACCTTCACGCCAGACTACGTCAGTATCAAGAAGCAGCACGTGGGGGACCTTGGGGAGCAACGGCAGCTAGGAGGTTGTCCACGGCTGAGGGGGGGGTCTGCTTCTAAGGGAGGTGATGAACAACAGTCTTGGGATGGTTGGTGAGAAGTTGCAGGAAGAATTCTGCTTGAAGTGTAAGCCAGTGGTGATACTGGAAGGGGATCTGAATGAGAAGGGCATATGAAAGATGCGTTATGATGGGGAAACTGGAAAAGAGGACAGTATTGGAAGGTAACAAAAAAAGTAATTGAAGTAACCCTTCCCAGCTCCTTTGAACTGAAGAATATTGTGACATTCAAAGGCACCAAAACATAAACACACAAAAAAAGAACTTAATTTTAACATACAGTGAATGACTGATGTGTTGGCAATGTTTTGTTGTCACGCTGCATGGCTTTTAATTGAGGTTACCTAGAAACAGTACGGGACAAAAATGTTTCACCATAACTTAAGTTCTAAGCATGGGAGGGTTCATAGGCAACCCCAAAAATATCATGGAGAAGAATAGAAAGCCAATTTATGTTTTCCTCAGTCTTTTCAGTTTCTCCTTTATTTGCAGACTTCTAAAGTAAAACACACACAGGGAAGTGATGCAAACAGGTCACAGTTTAGTTCTGTCAAATTTTTTCTGACTTCTTTCCTTTTCCCAAATTGAAAAAAAAAGAGAGAAAGGAGAGAGGGAAGTGAAAAATAATTAAATGTGGGGCTCTTAATTGAAAAAAAACCAACTTACATTTTAAAGTTTTTAATCTTACTACAAATTTTCTTCACAGTTTTCATTTCTGAAGAAAGCCAAAGTTTCTGTCTTTGGAGAAGCAAACAAAACCAATATGAATTGAAACTTTAAACCACACTGTGCTTGACAGAATGAACAAATGGCTCCTGCTCTCTGCATACATCTTCAGTTCAGTTGATCTAAACGTGGAGGATACATAGAAAAGACATCATAACTACATCCTTTACCAAACTGTGGTGCATCTCCCATTTTGTGTGATAGGTTAAAAAATTTGTATTTCAGCTCAGCCAGCTCGTGCATGGATAATAAATAAATGAGCTGCTAACAGGCTCTCAAGGAAGTGAAGCCATTCTGTGCCTTTTTTCTAAACATGAAGTTTAAAAAAAAGAGTATCAGGCCAGGAAGCTTATATACATAGAAGTAAGTTCTCAGATCAAAGTGTCCTCAGGAAAAAAAGATTTGCTGGAATAAAGTAGCTTCCAAAAAACTCTGGATAGTTGCAGTGTTAGTGGATGCAGCCAGCAGCCGTTGTGTGTCTTTTGGCACCTCTGCAACATACGTAAATAGCTGGAGACCTTTCTGCAGCCAGGAACAAGTGAGATGAGAAAAGGCTCTGTTTCTAAATTTGAAAAGAAAGCTGTAAACAACAGGCATACTGATTGTAAATATGCCAGGGGACTTCAGGAGTCTGCCCTTTGGGCCTCTCTGCAGGCAAGGTCAACTTCCCGTCTGTTTTTTTTTGTAAACACACACCAGTGCATGAGTACAGCCTGGGACTGCTCTTTCCTTAGGACCAAACCCCAAACTGGGAAGAGGAAACTTATCCTGGTGGGACCAGAAGCCCCACACTCACACCTTTGCTTTAACAAGGCGTTGCTTACCAGTTGTCCAGAATGGCTGCCTTAACAATACATGGTCCTGCTGTGCAGTTCCTCTACTTAATCTAGCCTTTGAAGAGGTCAGGCAGGATTATTTTTAGGGGAAATCAGAGCAATAAATAAAGATCATAGGCCGTGGGACACGGTGCTAAGTTAAGTAAATGACAATTCACTACAATGTGAGTGGTGAAAGAGGCCACATCCTACCCTGTCCAGGACCACCATCTATTTGGCATCTGGCCACATGAATTTGTAACAGATATTAGATGTCTTTGCTGTTCCCTAGTCCTATTCAAATGCCAGCCATATTTCCAACTTCCGTGAACTCTGTACACTCCACACAGCAGGCCACAGAGTGTTGATGGTATAGTTTTAACCACTTCTGATCTGGTCAGGAGAGAGCAACGTGATCTACTCAGAGAAGCAAAGCCATATGTCTTTTCCCAGGTTTCCATTATTTAAAGAGTCAGAGTCTCATTTTAAAGTGTTTTAGTTTGTTCTTAACTGAAAATTTTGCTACATTGTTTTGTAGAGGTGTTTGTATAATTTCATAGAATCATTTAGGTTGGAAAAGACCCTAAGCACCACATCTATGTGTTCATGTATCTGAAGAGAAGCATAATCCAGCAAGATAACTGAGGACTTTTCCGGCCACGGTGTTATACCAATGGTGTTTTAGTTCCTTTAGAAAAAAGGGTTGTATAGTATACTGGGAGTGCAACAGAAAGCTGTGGCTACCTAGGTGGTATTGTGCATCAGTGAAAACTGATGAGTAGGCAGCTGCACGTGGTGCATTTCACACCTCACCAGCTCGTAACCACTAGAATAACTTCTCAATTATGCCTTTCTGCAGGCAAGGTTGTAAACTCCAGAGAAAACATAAACCGATGCTTAATCCCCCATATTGCTCAAGGTACTTGAGTCTATTAAGCCTTTTGACTGCTTTTTGCATGCTTTTCTAGTTCGTTGAAGTGACCCCTTGAAATTTTCAGCACTTTACAGGGGAGCTCTGGCTGCAGGCACTTTTCATAAGCTTTTTTTTGCTAATATGTTTCAAATACAGTTCTTTAGAGACATTGTTCCATCAGTTTTCCACTTCCACCTTTGTAAAGCTAAGTAGCAGATGATCAATTTTTATACCTTTCTTTTCTTTTTGGGTCTAGACTTGACATAGGAGAGAAGGGTTAGTTCTATGGGCCACCAAAATGTTTGCACTGGCACTTTTTTTCGCTATTTGAAAGGATGCTCCTTTCTCCATCTTGGCCAGTCACATTTACCCAACTGCTTTTTCCAGAATCCACAGCCCATTTATCACAAATGGTCCAGGAGTATTCAACTGTACGTGCAAAGCATGTTTTCCTCAGAGATCTCCAGCCTGTAATAGGTTTTGCTTTTTCTTAGCTTTTCCATGTTGTACTTGGAAATGTCATAGCACTGTTCATTGATTGTACCTGTCACCACAATAAAGTCAACTTTATTAGTAGTATGTAATAATGTTTAATAACATACACAGCAGAGTCTGGGCACTACAAATGAGATCAATTTCTCTGTTTCACAAGGGAGCACTGTTCTTCCTGTTTTATAGACAGAGAACAGGGCCTTGAAGAGACTAACAAAGAAACCACAGCAAAACCCAGTTTGTTTTCTGAGTCCTTTTTTGTTATCCTAATCAGAGGACAATCCTGCCTTGCTGGCATTCCTCTGGTGCCGTGAATGACAACGCGCTTAATTACCAAGTAGCGGTGCTCTTCCATGCCAGAATATTTTGTTCCCAAATCTTCATTACTTCAAGACACAAGGAATAACTGCGGATGAAAGAGCTGTTACTTTAGAACAGCTGTTCAAATGCACATAAACACCCTGCTGAAATTGCTCTGGCTATTTTGCATATGATTTACATTGGTAAGAGGCCTTACTAACTGTTTCTAGCATGAAATTTCAGCTCATGCTTACAGCAAATGCTGGTACACGTTGCAGTAGATTAGAGCAGTGCAAGCACGCTGTTCTGCTGAGTTACCTGCTGAGAGTGGAGGTGGCTGGGGGAAAGCCGCCTTGGGGACCGTAATGGAGGACACTTCTTCTCACCTGTTGCCTGATGATTTTTATCCATTTTATCCCCAAAGTTCCTGCTTCTAATAGCTACCTAATATCCTCTCTGCTGGTGAAGAGTTCCTGTATTAGCATAGATGATGCCCTGGGATTTTTTTCATTATTGTAACAAGGAAAATACCGGGGCAGTGGAGAGACAAAGCTGTTCCCTAAGCGTGGGGCTAGCCTAAAAACTCATTGTGGTGTGATGGAAACATATCTGAGGTGTGGAAAAAGAGAGGGCTGCCATTGACATGACACTGCTGCTCTTCTTAAAGGAGGATACTTTCTTTTTCTTCTCACATGAGTTGCTAAGTGACTGACATGAAGATACAGAGATATATCAAAATGAGATTTAGCTGCATTTTGGACTTTTAATACAATTGCAGGGAAAACTGTATGGGATGATGTGTTACCGGTAGAAGTGGATATGTGCATACGCACGTTGATCAGATCTTGAGAGGGTATAAATTTGCTCAATGTGTTGACCTTGGTGGAGGTACACCAGTGAGCAGTAGATGACGGGTTTTCTAACATAAAATGCTTATTTTAGTATATATTTGATACCTGCTGTTTGCTCCATGTTATCTTTTGTTTTTAAAGGAATTTAATTTCCTAGGTCTAGTAGTACAATACAGAGCGTTTCTCTATCAGTAGAAATCTAAAAATCTCCTTTGTAATGTTACTGTAGCAGCACAGCTCTACAGTTGTCAACCTGTGTTGGAGGTACAGGGTGAGAATTTAAAAATGTCTCATTTGCTAATGGCAGTTTGTTTTGGTTTTTTTTTCAAGCTTGAAGGCTTTGGTGATGATTTCCTGAACAAATAACTGCAGGTGGAAGACTCACCTCAACTCCCAGGCAATATGAAAAGTGTTGTGATTTTGCCCTGAATGTCCTGTAAGACCACGACAAAGTCATCTCCCACTTCACTGGGGCTTCCCACTTGCGAAACAGAGAATTGCCCTGCCTTGTCCCTGAGAGGGCTGCACGCTTATACCTGTTTGATGGTGATGAAGGCCAGCAGAGATGCAGCCATGTAAGTAAATAGTGAGTGTTGTCAATATGTATAGGTTGTTTATATATTTTCCTTATTGGTGTGTGCATGCCTTCTGTCACTTCTTTTATAACTCTTTATTGTGGAAATTAGTAATTTTCCTTCCAATGTGCAAACTCATGCTTTTTAGCTCTCAGTCATGAACCAGTCCCCAGTGAAAAATGTGTTACTGTCTGTATTGGGTGCCACTGTTGGGGTTTTGACAGTGGGGGCTGCAGGGCCCTGGATGGGTGCCTCAGGGAAAGCTTGTGTAAGAAAGGACAAGATGCTGCCCTGCAGTGAGGAGTGAGGGAAAAAAGTGTGAGAAACAGTGAGCCCCGAGGTGAAGGAGGGGAGCAGGGGGAGGAGGTACCCCAGCAATCTGCAGGCCTCAGCACTGCACCTGTGGGCAAGGGGTTTCCACTGGGAAAGTTTTCTCCATGATCCTAAGAGGTTGCGTTCTGAGACAAAACGTTGCAATCTAAAAGCATAGACTGCTGCTGGGCTGTGTCTGAGGCTCATTCTTCCACCCCAAAACTGCTGTTAGCATCTTGAATTGAAGATTGTCCCAGTTTAGAAACTGGGAGTTTGCGAGGTTCAAGAGGGATATAAATGCGGGGGCTAATGAGTGGGAAACTATGTCGTACGTGTTTGTCGAGTAGTGACATGGCTGTGTATGTGAATACTCCCTTCTGATTGATCCAAAGTAATGAAATAATGGTCTTTCCTCATCTCTGTTGTTACACTGTTTTATTCTACTTGTAGACTGACAGGTAAAGACTATTACACAGAATGAGAAAGATGTATTTTCAGTTTGTTTTCTGAATGTGTAAGTCAGCTTGGCAGCCGAGGCCCTCAGAGGAAGGACAATCTCATGCCCTTCTTGCGACAAGACAGTACAGACATCTAAGCACAACTTTTGCTGTGTTCTGGAACCTGGAGCTGGTGTTATACCGGAGGTGCCAAAGTTTTTTCAGTGGTTTGAATGATAGTCAGTTTGTCTCAAGCTCCTGGCTTTCTGGAGAGATGCAGGGTTCTGAGCAATCTAGATGTCTTCCTTCAAAAGTTGCCTTAGAGAGTTAGTCACTTGGAAAACTGCACTTCTCAGGGCGCTGTGCTTTTTAAAGTGGCAACAGGATTTGTGACAATGAGAGAAGTGCAAGGAAGTGGAGAGTGAGGAGAATTAGAATATCACCCTACAGGGTCAGGCTGTCTGGCTGGGAATGTATGCAACACAACAGAGGACCAGCAAGGCACTGCAGACCTCTTCCCGATTGCAGTCTGAGTGTTTTATGGCATGTAAAATCCTTACTCCTTCAGTGAAGTGGTTACTGATGCTGAGGCGCCACCCGGATCCAGGTAGAGCCCATGGAGCAGCTCCGTGAGTCTCAAGATTTTGGAATGGGCAGCCTACATTTTAGTAATTGAAAAAAGGAAAACCAGAGTCACACCCAAAGTGTCTGCTTGGGCAAGCTAAGCATGATAAATGACAATTTGGCAGAATTGGGTAGAGGTTAAGAGAAACAAGCGTTTTGTGAAGAGAGGAGAAGGGATATCATCTGGGTCAAAGGGAGAAGGTAAATAAATTTGAAAAATGGAGGACAAGGGTTTACCAGGCAAAGGTTGTCAAAAAAGAATATGCTTGTGCGATTTTGTTTTGATGAGCTCTTACAGATTGGCACCAAGATATCTATCTAGTTTACTTTAGCAATCTAGATGAGCTCAACAGTTAATCTTCACCTAGCAATCAGCTACTGACACTGCGATACATTACAGAGAGAGACTGTGTTTTAAAAAAAGAAAGTGATTTATTGAGAGCAAAACATCACAAGCCTGCGTCAAGATAGAAGGGGAACAAAGAGACTGATAAATTTGCAACTTCACATTCCCAGCAGCCTGATTACAGAACCTGCCTCTTTTAAGTGAGAGATGTCACGTTTTTAAACACAATTAGATCTCTAAGGATGCACAGAGACACCTTATGGCATTCTCAAAAGTGTCTACACATTCTACTTAAGGGCAGTAAGTGAAGTAACTTTCATTTCCTTGCTTGCATTTTGGATGCTTAATTTTTTTTTCAAAAAGCTAATGCTGGAAGATCGGATATGTCACAGCTTATTTTTATTTCCCAACTAATGTGTACCTGTGACTAGCAGTATTGTTTAAACATTTCCACCATATTTATAGCTGCCATACAGCATGCATGCCACAGGATTATTTTAAAAAGGACTGTGTATTTTTTTAAGGAATTCATAATGGTTATTTTCTCTGTGCTTTCCAGTTCTCATACAAAAGGCATAAACAATACAGAGTATTGTAATGGTGGTGTGTGAAGTGTTAGTTGATCTGAATCTGGAATGATTTCTCTTATGGAGCCTACTGTGATTTCCTTTCTAAAGAATTATCCATCTCTTTCAGAGACCAGTGATTGATTAATCATGCTTCTTATTATAAATACTGTGTTAGACTAGGCATGGAAATGAAACCTCACCTTTAACAGAAGTGAGCAATCAAACAAACCAACTACATGTTGCATAACGCATAGAGTGAAATGCGTATCAAATACAACAAAATTATTAACCAAAGAGTTGGGTTTTTTTCCCTCATTTCTACTTCTTTTGCTTTTTCTATCTCCTTCCTTCCTCCTCCTTTATATTTATTCTTCTTTCCCTTTGCCTTCTTCCTTCCTGCTTTCTTTTCCTTTCTTTAGGCCTGCTCAACCACAGGTGGAAAACTACATTTTAGACCTCCATTCAACACAGGGCTTAAAGACAAAACTTCCACCTAGTGCTAGGTCAAGGTGGTAGGTCTTAACCAACCCTTAGACATGGAATTTAGTGAAAGAAATCAGAAAGGATATGGGTTACATTGACACTAGAGGAAGAACCACCTCTTTTTGTAGGCAACCATCAGAATTTCAGGATGTTTTCTGTACGTAAGCACAAGATGAAATGCATTCTGTTACCAAAGGCAAGGAATAAGTCTGGTAAAAGTCTCTGCTGAAGATCTATAGTACTGGATCAAAGAAGTAAGAATTACCATTGGTGCAACAATTGCAGATATTAGTGTGAGTTTAATGAAGAAAAAAATGAATGGCTTACAGTGCTGGAAAAAATACTTATTTAAATTATTAATCTGCAGGCTGGTTTGGTTTTTCAGAGAAGAAAAACCATCTGTCTGAGTTTTCTAGCTGTGGTCCCTTTTTTCAGCAAATTTAAAACAAAATATGGTATCACCATGCTTGTTTAAAGGCTGTTCTTGCATTCCACATGTTTTGTTCCAAGTTGATGATCTGAGGGTTTTTCATTCTCCTGCCTCCAGCTAAGGTTTCTCATATTGCCAGTCTGGATCATACTTAGACATGTATATTTTTCTAGTTCTGTTATAATGTAAGTTGAAATGCTTATCTCTGTCCCTCTCTGGCAATGGTGAGGTGTCTAATTATGAATGCAAAAATATAAATCCTATTGGCTAGAAGGAATATAATTGGGAAGATGTCCCTTAAGTTTGCAGGTGAGGTGTGGATGCTTTCCCATGATTTATATGGTCCTCCAGTGCAAAATGATCTCATATTGAGCTATGCAACCTCCACCAAGTCTCCAGAGTGGATTACTCTTATTACAGTAACAGCTAGGCCATAAGAGCCTAAAAAGAAACAGAATAAATGAAAAGGGCAGAATAGGTATATGAGGAGTTGTGGTGGCTGCTAGGTGGTCTGCAGCACTTGGTCACTAATAGCCGTGTACAGCTATAACTCAAAGAGCAGCAAATATGCTGCTGCCACAAGAAAATGCCAACCTCACAAGTAGAATCTTGTTTTTCCTATTGGATGCATTTGGATGTTAGTTTGAAATATGTATTACCCTATAGAATTTGTTCCCTCATCTGATCGTAAAAACAGTGTTCAGACTTAATAATTTCAAAGAGAAACAAAGGAAAATTTCCAGGAAACCAAGCAGGCACTTACTTTCCTTGTGTGACACAGGGCAGTAGGTTCTGCAGGTAACTCTGGTTTGTGAGCCTGCCTGCAGCGGGGAGACAAACCTCTGCAACCACTTCTCATGCTAGAGCTGTGCCTGGCGTCACTTCATCATGGGAACTGCATTGCTGCTACAAAACCCTAGAGATTGTCCTTTCTAAGTTGCCAGAGGCACTAATAAAATCAATAGCTCCTGACATGCCAACAGGCTTGAAAGACTGTCCAGCTGGTGGTATCCCCAGTGTTCCTCAAATTACTACTCAGCCCTCAGTGCTGAAGGAGTGGGAATTTGTGGTGAAGTTCAAGTCAGGTGCCAGGACAAGCCTGGGAGGAGGCAAATGAGCCTGAGAACAAGATTTGTACTATAATTAATGCTATTGAATAGCGCTGGATAATGCTTGTTCTTTCTGTGAAGTCACTGCGGTTGATGGCTTGAAAATGCAAATGCTCTCTGGCTAGCTGGCAAAGAGATGCAAGTTAAGCCAGCTGCATTCCACACAGGGCACAGCAGTACCTGCCTGTGTTACTGCTGTTGCGGTTCTTGAAGGAGAAACATGGAAAAAATGTGGAGGGGACAGACATATGAGCAAAGGCAGAGAATGGTAGGCACCCGGTGCTGAGCTCTGCCTGGA
>NW_009259680.1:1118761-1130741 GCF_000687185.1 Egretta garzetta
GGGAGAAACATGGAAAAAATGTGGAGGGGACAGACATATGAGCAAAGGCAGAGAATGGTAGGCACCCGGTGCTGAGCTCTGTATGGAGGCTGTAGGCTTCCCCTTCCTGCCGCAAGGATGGTGCTCGCTGCTCTGACCAGCTTCCTCTCTTGTGGAGCACAGAACTGGCACAGTCCACTGCTTTTCCAGGGGAAGGCACCTACAAATAGAGGAGGAGCAACAGCCAACCTAAGAACATGAGCTTGTTGAGAAGCCTGGAAACCTACGATACACAAACAGTGTTCCTGTGCTTATTCCATTAAAGCTTCCTGAAGGTATCTTTTGTCGCTGCTCTGACCAGCTTCCTCTCTTGTGGAGCACAGAACTGGCACAGTCCACTGCTTTTCCAGGGGAAGGCACCTACAAATAGAGGAGGAGCAACAGCCAACCTAAGAACATGAGCTTGTTGAGAAGCCTGGAAACCTACGATACACAAACAGTGTTCCTGTGCTTATTCCATTAAAGCTTCCTGAAGGTATCTTTTGATCAGAATCATATAAAATGGATCATAAGGAGGGTTATGAAAGGTCTGAGAAGCAAAGAAGGTTGCTGAATGACATAGGTTGGATTTTATAACTTGTCGTTAAGTATTAGAAGACTTCAGGTTTTTACTCCAAATTTCTGATGCAAATCAGTTACAGCAACAAGTTTTAACATTAGTTTCTCAGTAGAAGATCAGTCTGAATGGAGGATGGTAAGATCAGTCTCAATGTTGGTGGTAAGTCAACAGGCTTAGGAAGGAACATTTGGGGCTTTCTTCCACCCTTGCTGAAAATTTCCGCTTGGAAAGGTCTTTACTTTTATGCTGTGGTGCATAGGCTTTTAGGCTTTTCCTGATTGCTGTTTGTGTAGCCTCACAGTACTATAAGAGGAAAATCCTAGAAACAGCAGTTCACAGTAGTGGCTGTGGTTGACCTGCATCTTGCAGCACATTGTCGGTGCTTTGTTATCGGCTGCTTTTGTGTGCATTCCCCTCTAAAATGCCGATATGTTAATTTTCCCAAATTGATACCTACAGAAGATATTTTTTGCCATGCTTCTAGTTTTCCATGGGCTGAAGTTTTCATAGCTGATCAAGTGTTGTATGCAAAGCATGTGTTTCACTTCTGTCTTTTTTCCCTTGGCGCTCTCATATTTGAGGCATTGGTGGGTACTAAAGTATGAAGTGAAGAGGCATGGTTGCATTTCATTTCAGTTTTGTTATGCAGAGAGCTACAATTATGAAACTGAACTGGCTACCTACACTGTGTATATTAGCCAAGACAGGATAAATCAGAACATTGTCAAAAGGTCCTAGATATGGTTGTTGGAGCAGGTAATTTTCAGGTGAAGATACCCTCCTTCCCCAGGCCTGACACAACCTTTATTGACCTACAGTTGCTAGGTAGTAAGGTTGGTTCTCTGACTGGCTGCTTCAGCAGGTTTTGGCTAGGTGGGGAAGAGGTGTGAGGGGACCGTTCTATGGCAAGTGAATGAGGTGCAGACTGGTTGTAGGATGCATTCTGAGTCCTGTATGCATTGTAGTTTTGACAAACAGTATAAATATTTACAGATTGTTTTTCCTTCTAATTCTCCAAATGGATTTCTTCATGAAAGAGAGAACTGGATATGATGTCCTTCCCATGCAATCAGCAGGATATGAACCGGGCTTTGCCCCTGTGATGATTGAGCCCGTCAGATTCAGAGGCTTATGGACAGCCATGACATGACCTTAATCTAAGGAGAGAGCTGAAGAGCTATGACTGTTGCCACACAATGCTGGTAGAAAGGCTTAATTTGCTGGTAAATGTGTGCTTGAGTTTGCAAAGCCAGCATTTGGGGAATGAAGGGGACACTGTTTTTGTTTTTAGAGACTTCATGTTTCACCTGGAGTTAATGAAAGGCAATAAATGTTGAATGAGGAAGTACCATATTTAGGGAACCTCTTCTCAGGGATAGAAAAAATGGCTTCTGAGTTGATTAGAAATGTTGTGTGTGTATTCTCAATGATTGTATTCTTATCGCCTAACGGTGGGGTTTACTACAGTTTCACTATCTAAATAAATAGGCAGGTGTGGCTGTGCAGCGTTCAGTAGTTTGGTCAGGCTTCCCCTTAACCTAGATGATAAGCACAAATCATTGTGCAGGAAAGGTTTTGCTTGGGCAAATAACCCTTGGCCTTCTGAGCTTCCTGGGCAGCATCCTTGCAATACTGACTTCTGCCTTCCGGGAGGAATTAGATTTAAATCATCAGCTGATTTCTACAGCCACCAAGCATCATATCAGGTGGTACCAGCTTTTGAACACTGTGAAACTGGACCAGATTTAGATTGGTCATGTGAACTTGAAATGTTATCAGTCATGTTATAACCCCTGTCAATCACTCATTGCCGCAGACAGGTTTACCCAGTTTTCTCCTCATCTTTGCAAGCGCTTTCCCTTAGTTTAATTTTAGTTTCTATACAAATAGTAGTTGTTACTAATTTCTGTTTTATTTATTTTTCATGACATCTTTGTTTTGTTTCTTCATCTCTACCATAGCTGCCTTCTTGTCATTATAAAATCATCAAGCAGGTTGACACTTTTACGGTAAACTAGAAGATACAAGGGAAAAAATGAGTGCATATGTACCACCAAAATTTTGACCCAAGGGTAATTTTGCTGACAGTTAGAAGTCTCCAGTTTTCATGAGATCAGTTCTGAAGATCATTCTGACCTATCATTGTATATACAAATTTTATTATTAATAGGGGACAGACTGGGTGACTATTCCCTTGTGTATCCACACACACACATACACTTTTATAATTTATTTCTTCTTTTTTTTTTTAACCTGTAATAATGAGAGAAAAGCCCAAATGAGAATTATGGCTTGGCAGAAATTTAGGTTAGTTTAGTGGAAAGGATCTGATGTTGTTGTGATGTAAAAGCAGTTCTTTGCTCCTGCATCAGAAAGGGTCATATAAATCATCATCTTTTACCCAGTTACTTCCCTCATTTTCTTCCTTGATGAAAGGATGTGACTGATTGTCATAAGCTAGATAAACTTATTCCCAGTGTGCTGAGAGAATGTAATAGGATGCATGGGCAAATGACAAGGTTTAGTGGCTGACTAAGCCGTTAGCTATTTTTAATGACCTGCTTGGCCTGTAATGGTACCTGAGGTAAGAATAATTACTTTTCCCCACAGCAGAAGGCCAGGAATGGCTTCCCTTGGCGAGATCCTGTAGAACAAGGTATTTTGAAAGTCCATATGATTTCCAGAGGCCACGTGACTGCAACACAACTTTTTCAGACCGTGATTTTCCCAGTATGATTAGGCTGAAACCCACCCTCCCCAGCAAGCATTATGGGAAGGTGTTTTCATAAACTAGATTGCAGGTTTGGCTCCCAAAACGAGGGAGTGTCAAAATATGGGAGTTCAACATGTAAAAATAAGGAAAAATCAGAAAGCTACACACCCTCTATCTTCATTATCAACACCTGTAGCTAGATAGCTTTCTTGGCCACCCAAGAAAGGAAGAAGAGGAGATTTCAGTGGTCTGCGTTGCCAGGTGACTGACCTACTATTATCTGGGAGATCCCTGCTGATGAAAAATCTGTGCAAATACCTTCTCTGTTGGCTACTTTTTGCAACTGAAGTAAGAATCCTGCAAGGTTCAGAAAACAAGGTAACAGATTAAAAGTAGCTCATCATTTCCGTATTCTAAAGATCTTGGGTTTCCTGCTTTCTTTTAATTTTATTTTGAAAGAAAATATTTCAGGTGGCAACATGTGGAGCATGTGTGTTTGCGTGCCAATGTGTATTGAAAAGACTGCCTTGACTTTGGCCCTGGCAACACTCTGCTGTCTTTAAAACCTAAATCTGCAATTCATCTGTTCCAGGTATTGCTTCATTTAAGACAGGTATCTGAAACTGCTACCTTGAAAGGTGTCAACTTTGTTTAGTAAAGCTATTTTGATCTGAAATAAGTAGGTAAACTGCTCTGTAGGTGATTAGATTAAGAAGAGGATACATGATAAGAAGAAAACGATTCTTTCTGTTGCTAGCTGCTGATCTGCTCTGGCTGTTGATAACTAAACCAGATAGCTGTACTATCATTATCAACCAATCTGCTGATCTGCGAGGTCAGGTTCAGTTGTGAGCCAGATGTTGTCATTCTATGCTAATGAAACCAGGGAAATGTTAACAGTTTTTACCTGTATGCTGGGTTTACTTTTAAATTAATGTCGTCCTGCTTATTTATTTTATTCGGGGCTGTGAAAATTAGGGAACACTGATTTACTCCTTCCAAAAGCCTCATGGGCTGGAAATGTGTAATGAGGTGAAGCGGTTGAGTTTATATGAGTTTACACTGATTTTACGTATTACCTTCTACACATGTTAAAGCGTTATTCTTGCAACCTTTCAAGAAACAATTATCATTGACATTAAATGTTATATCATCCTTGCAATTGAATATGATGCCACCAAATGTGCTAAACAAAACTATATGCTGGTTGTTCCTAGATGGACTGTGGTCACGCCTTGCAGACCCAAGAGGAATTAGTTGTGGATTGGACTAGGCACAAGTAAATAAATGAAAGACGAGAATATGAAAAGGTAGTTCCTGTGTTGGAGAGCTTCTAGCATTCACATGTGAACAAATACAAAAAGGTAGAGACTCTGGCACAGTTTAGACACAGCGGTCTATTAGGTTCTGCAGAATGAGAACTGTTCTTTCCCAGAGCTTTGCATTGGGTGCTAGATGGGCTTGTAGCTTAAATTTAAATTCAGGAGTTGTAGCCAACTTTCAAATCACCCATGTGTTGCCTTTCCCTAAATCCCAGACTTCCTGTAATCTAGTATAGAGTTAGCAGCAGTTTGACTGTTTGGTGTATCATTTGTCTTTGAAAGTGCAAGCGAGACCATCCACTGAAACAGCTGCAAGATCTCATGTCACATAGCTTCTCTAAGAGATCCCCCCAGACAATCCAATACCTGCCCTCCCCTTTTTTGCCACCCCTTTTCTGGGAAATAATATACTAGATCAGTTAGATCCAATATCTCATGAGAAACTGGAGCACATTGCAAATCGATGAGTAATGAGATTTTTTTTTGTATAAACTTGCCCTTAGTAGAGACAGGGACTAAACTGTAATTGCAGGCCAGGGCTTTATAATTGATGGGGAGATATCAGGCTTTTTTTGAAAGTGTTTTTTTTTTTTATCCCAATAAAGATGTGTAACAGGTGACATTAGCTTTCATTTTGATCTACACGTGTCATAATTTCTTGATGTTCGTTGAAAATAAGAAAAAAAAGGAAGAAAAACTTCCTCCTTTGCTTGCCAAAAAGTTGTTGTGTTTCAGGAAAGATTGGATTCTTTACTTTTTTTTAAGAACGAAAGCATTGCTGTGTTTAAGGACATGCAAGACTCTTCCGTGCTGGTTAGCCAGGGAGGGTGTGTGAATGCTGGAAAGGAAGGTATGAACCTCATATCATGGGTGAGCTTGTTCTGCGGCACTACTGTCGAAGAAGAGGGAAGTCTTTTTGGGCCTCAGCCTATGGGCTTGTGACATGGAGGACTGGCAGCAGCCCTCTTGCCCTCTTGTCTTGCTGTGTGATGCGCTGGTATGAATGAGTGAGTTCTCCTCTGGAATAACCGCCAGCCCATGTTGTACAGGATAACAGGGCATCAGTTTGGGGAATATATAATCTCTAAACAAGCGCTGTTCCTGGTTGTGCAAATATGGCACCAGTGCAGGTCTGTACTCTGTTCATAGCTGCCATTATACATCTCCTTGTTTTGTGGGAATTGGTGGACAATTATGGGTGAAAGACCAATAGCTGGGAGACAAGTGCCTCTTGGGCAATCAGCTGATGGCCTGCTGGCATTGCCATCAGGCTTGCCTGGGTGCTTTGCTTTTTCTGAAAATTGGACAACATGCTCTGATACTGCACATGGATATGCCTTGAGAAACAGGGATGGTGTTCACTGGGTGTTGCCTTCACAATCTTTTTGAAGTCCAGCATGTAAATAGAGGAAACATGCTTTAGGGGGCAGAGCGAGCGGGATTCCTGTTGCAGTCATGGCACTAACTCAGTATGATCCTGGATAAATCCTTTTCCCTCGCTTAGACTCATTTTCAGGAGCCATGGAATCAGCCATAGAATAATATTTGCTTCTGTTATCATGAGCTGTTAATGACTGGGAAATGCTTTGAGGTCTGTAGGCGAATGGCACCAGATTTATTGAATACAGTGTGCTGTATAAGATACTGGACATGTTTGAAAGGGATAGATCAAAAAGGGCTGATTACAGAGCCCTTTGAAGCCTGTGTTAAGATTTCTGTGGGCTCTGGGTCAGATAATCAGTTTGGAGGGAGGGGTGGGAGAGAAAAAACTTATGCGAGGTTGTCGTCTCTTTGTTTTTAAAGAAGGAAGCAAGCTGGTGAACTTGCAATTGATTGCCCTTTGTGCTGGTCCTCAGAAAAAAGGAAGGTGAGGGAAACGTTGTTGAGATCCCATTGATGTGCAGCCAGTTTTGGAACGGATCATGGAAACTCTCTGCATCAATGCTGTCTGAATTTCACTGTCTGAATTTCTCTGTCTGCAAATGATGATCCACTGATGAACGCACCCATCAAAATGGAAAGAACACTCAATGCTGCAGCCCTGCTCGGCAAATCCTCTCACAAATAGACCCTCCAGCTACTCAGTCACGTTGCCCGGATTATTTCAAGGGTCAGTGCCCGGGTGAGGAATGTGACACCTTGGGCCATTTATGCAACCACCTAATCATGTAACAGGTGAACAGGGAGCCCGTGTACAGTGTAAACAAATCCCTTTGCCGTTTTTCCCCTACATTGTCAGGCTAATTCTGATGAAGAAAGCATGTGAAGCCGAAGCCAGGGAATCAAGGCTTGGAGCCTGCTCAGAGCTTCAAGAGGAAGTGCTTCAGTGAGGGCACTTTCCGGCGTGTTTCAAGTGAAGACTAAAATATTTCGCCCGCCTGCGCTCTCTCATTCGTTAGTTCACTCCTGTGCCACCTCGGCTGGGGGCCGGAGATACTCATGCTCTGAGGAAGAGAGAGGATGGTTGACTCTGCAGCATGTGGCTTGGTGCCAGGAGCTGCGTGCAAATCATTATTTGGTCCCTGATCAAGTTGTGGTATCTTGGTTTCTCATCTGTGAAGCGATGCATTATAGAATAGGCTGTGTTCATTTGGTGCTTCCTGAAGGAGGAGCTGGGCGTCTTTGTTGTCTACTACAGACTTTCTTAACTGGGAGCCAGTTAAGCACTGGCTGCAGATGGTGGAAAGGTGCCCCTGACTGCACTTAGTCCCTGAGGAGTGTGCACAGCAGCTGATAACCAACATTTTTTCTCCACCAATGAGTTTGTGCAAAAGAAGAGCATCTGCTTCCCATCATCAAAAATGAACATTTGTAATGGGCACCTCCTAACTGTTCAAGACCATCAGTTTACTGAGCTGGTGCACACCATAGATTCTGGCATGTGTTTTACATCTTTTGCAGCTTCCTCTCCATTTAACTGCAACATACTCTTATACCTGGAAAACTCAACCTGATCTTTAAAAAAGACATTTCTCCAGGTTTATCAGGGCTCTACTGTAGTTATTAACAATAAGAATATTTAATAACTAGTTGCACTTTCTTGAGAGAAATATGTATGTAAATGGAGAGGCATTGCTTGATGCCAGCTGAATAGTTTTTAGCCAAGTTTCATAAGTTGCTTAATTTTTTTTTTTTTTTTATGTGTGCTTTCTCTGGCAAGCATTGTACATGTTTTATGGTGCACAGTAAATATTTTATTAGCATTAATAGTCAGGTTAAAGAGAAAGAATAGAGAATTAATAGCTTAGGTTAAGCTGATCTCAGAAGGCATATAAGTCTTACAGCTATTATTTGCCACATTTCCTAGTTGGCGACCAGATTGTCTTATATCTGCCCAGCACTTCGCCACTCTGCTGGGCTGTTTCCCTCTGTGCACGTAGTATTTATGATCAATGCATCCATTAAGTCAGCATCCTTTAACAGATCTCTCTGTGCAATGAGTAGCTCATGTCTTGTCTATCTGGCTGTTATTTTTATTATTAGGGGAAGACAAAGAACTAAAGAAGCAGCAGCTCTATGATTGTTGAGTCGCAGTGAGCAGGAGGTCTTGCTCTGTGTGTGGGTGTGTCTGCGAGTGCGTTCTCACGCTGCTTCCCTAGGTCAAGCAAGAACTCATCTTATGCTCCGTACATGCATACATCAGAATCATAGCAACTCCCTTAAATTAACACAGCTCTGTATTCTGTCCCCATGCGGACACTGATCTAAAGCCTGCTGAATTCCCAGTGAGTTGGTTTGTCAGCTGAGATAGGCTTTATTATCTAGGAGAGAGTCAGGAGAAGGAGACTATCAGAAGCAAGTAGATGAGTTTCTCCCAGCTAGTCACAAGCAGGCAGTACCCCTGGAGGCCACACAGGGCCAAGGCAGAGGGAGAGAGACAGAAGGCTTTTGGACCTCTTTAGGAGATCTGGAGGTGGATCTTCTTTATGTTACACTTATTGAAATCGTCCATGGAAATATAGAAATCTCAGAAGGAGAGAGAACTACACTGAGAATCAGTAACAAACAAAAAAGAATTGTGAAAGTTTTCTCTTGTCCGGTCCTGTTTGAAACACACCAAGTACAGGCCTTCAGCACTCAAGCACTCAAAGCATCCAAGCCATTTGCAAGAAACCATCCATATGTTTTACTGCTAAGCAACTGAGATTTTCTTTTTTGCTTCCTTTAGTCTGTGCTAGCCCGTCTTTACTGGAAACACAGTGGTGAGAGAGTGGAAACAATTTAACAGCACTTGCAAAGAAGGGAATGATGCTATACTAAACCTGACTCACAGTAAACCCGCTAAGCCCCACGGAAAGCCTTAGTTATGGCTTTGGGACCTTAGCTTTGGTGTTGAAAAATATGCCCATAATAGCTCAAAAATGAGGCAATTTCTGCCTTACTGAGGATTTTCCGTTGAGAATTCCTGTGCAAGGTCTGCCAGTGTCTGATGTGCTTAGCCTACTGTATGAAGGCTGCCTGGATCACCACTCTCTCCACTGTGCTTTTCATTCGGTCGCTTCTGGACACAGTCCAGGGGCCCTGACGTCCCTCCATTGATTTCAACTTGCACTGGATTAAGCCCAGGAGTCGCCTAAGCATATTCATTTCATAGTTGTTTGTGGGTTATGTTTTGGAGGTTATAAGGGTACTGACTGTTATAAATATCTTTATAGTTTGGCCTTATAAAAATGCAGTGCCTTCACCATGTTCTCATGCCCTTATTATTATCATTATCGAGTTACCCCTTTTAGCCACTCCGTGGTTTAAAAGTGGAAAAGCCTTCCATTGCATAAACATAGCAACCTCCTCCATAGAAGACTATGATTTAATGTCAAGTCATTAGCTGTGGAGGATTTTGACTTGGTTTGTGAGCATTTACCCTAATCCACTAGCCGATGCCAGTTCCAGCAGGCGGGTCTTGGTTCACGCTACTCCACACTCCAAAGTTGCTTTAAAGTTCCTTTAAGTTCTGTGAAAAGCTGCGCTAACTAGAACAGTGACTATGCCCATCTGTCACCAGCTATCTACAGAGGCAAGTTTCAAGAACACGGAGCTAAAAAGGGTTCACTCTTTCTTGGCTACTGTATCAAGCAGCTTTATGTCAACATCTTCAAGTTACAGCTAGCCTTGACCTTCAGTGTCTGGCTTGGGACTTTCCAAAGTGAGATTCTTTAAATGAACAGTACCCAGAGCTTGGAGCCCAGAGTCTGGTCTCTTTTGTGTGGGCTACCACAGGAGATCCACATACAATAGTTTTAAAGAGCCAGTTCCACAAAGAAGCCTAAGCGCCCAGTTAGGTGCCTTGGCACTTCCTTTCAAACCCCACCCCGCAGCTGTTTCAGGCAGACGTACCTGATTTCTGTGTGTGTGTGAATCTTCCAGGAAAATCCTGACTAATTTATGCTGCTGGGCACAAACTCAGCTGCTCAGTTTCAGTTGGCTCCAACCTTAAAACCTGACAGGGTTCTCAGGCATCTTTCACCTGCAGGACCCAATTTTGTAGGCGTTCCCAGGGCTAGCGGTCTGGTACAGTCTGTGCACAAGACAGCAGTAGTTAAGCTTATGTAGGCTGTAGCTGAGCCAGCTTAAGGTCCCTCTGCTGCTTGATTTAGAGTAAGAATTTGCCTTCAGATTTTCCACTTGCTGGAAACTATTAGGCTGCCTTGTCTTCTGTCCTGCGCTGCTTCTTTTGCTGAAGCCCCTCTCCTCTGCATGAAAAACTTAATATTTGTTAAAGCAAATTGCTTTTTACAGCTGAAAATGTGAGCTGATCGAGTTACTCTCCTCTTCTTTGGGGTCTCAATGAGTGGTAACAGTGTATATGCTGTTGTGGGCTTGCACAAGAATTTATTTTCTTCTGAGATGAGTAGAGGCAGTAGGCAAAACAGCCCTAGGTCCTGGAGGAGGTTAAGGCATAGTTCGCCCAGTATCATAACCATGCAAGTGTCCCTGTGTTGAACAGGGCAAAACCATGTACGCACACATGCACATGAAGTTTGCTGCTTCCTGGTAGCCTTCCCTACCTGAGAGAAGAAAGGAAAATAGCAATTATTTGTTATGGTGTTTCTGAGTTAGAGAAATCCATTCTTACCCCCTGCGAAGAGTGTAAAATTAAGTACATTAAATTACTTGGGTTGGTAATAACAGAGCAATGCATGTGGATCACAGCTTGCACTCTTCCTAAATTTAAAGTATGTGTCTTGTATTCTAATACAGAACTGGTCAGGGGGGATATGTCTGGCAGTTCCTTAGATCAGTGTCTGTAAAACATTTTAATCCAAGTCTCACTTTCATCCTTCAAGAATCTTTTTCCTCCTTGCTGCAGTGAGGGTGTGGGGTGATGGCTGGGGAAGGTGTCCTTTGTACCATGTGTGTTGCTGGCAGCACTTTAATGGTTGTTATCCCGTGGATGAGAAGTGCAGCCCTCATAACTTAGGGGCAGCAGAGGAGTTCCATAGCTCTGGCCTGAAAGACCCTAGCCCAGAAAATAGGTAACTGGCATGGCTGAAAAAGATGGCGCTTGCCTAGAGCACTGGTGCACCTTATCTCTTCAGCAAGTGATTCCTGAAGGAGGTAGACAGCCAAGTCCAATTCACGACTGGCTCATTGACACCATCTTCAAGGGGTAGCTGGCCTAGCAGCAAAAGGCAAAGTAAGTATGGTGTTGGGTGCTGGCCATGTGAGTTGTTATACACTGCCACTGCCAGAAGAAGTAGCCATATTTGATGGGTCAGAAATGGTCATCTGAAAGGGAAACTCAGAGCTGTTCGGTTCATTGTGATGACTGTGCTGACTGAGAAACTGCCACGCTGCTGCGTTAGCTCTGGAGGGACCTGCAGGGCGGCAGGCACCCTAGGCAAGCACAAAACGCTAGAGCATGGAGCCAGCACTATCGCACTGTGATTCATCTGATCTGTCATACCTAGAGGTATCTCCCTGCCTTCTCCTCCTCATAGTATCTTAAAACCTCACTGTCATCATTGTGTTTATTTGTGCGCAATGCCAGTGGTGATTACTATCTCTGACTTATGGAAAGAGAGGTGAGATGCAGAGAGACACAGGGCATGTTTCATATATCTAAGTTACACATGAAACAAAGCACAGTCTTAGTGTTAACCAAGCTATCCTGGAATCAGGCAAGCCGTGCTAGCTGAAGTATGTGCTTGGATTAATTAGCAGCCTGGGCACAATGAAAGTACTGCTTTGAAAATGTGCATTAGCATCTCTGTGTGGGGCTTTTAGGAGTATCACCCTGCTCCAGGCTTACAGAGTATTCTTTAGCCTTGTTCTGCAATGTGGCATGGGAGCATAACCCAGGTGACCTACTCCATTCGCATGGAAAGTGGATGGCCAGGCAGGAGCCTC
>NW_009259680.1:1130775-1137165 GCF_000687185.1 Egretta garzetta
CTCTTTCCATGGAGATTATTCACAGTGGGGCCACTCACAATGACTTATGAGAAGGTTTTTCATGGGACTAATCACATCTCAGACCTGCTATGGATGCTTATTCCCCAGGACTCCCTTGTTTTGTGGAGGTTTCTTTCCTATACCCATTCCTTCCCCTCTTTCTTTTCACTGTGAAACAGTCTCTGGCATGACTCAGACCTCTTTTTACCTTGCACAGCATTCAAGACACAAATGCAGCTTGAACAGCTTGTTGAAGCATGGTCCTCTAAACAGAATAATGGATTTTTTCGCTTAGTTGAAGGACTTAGCAGGAATCAGTTAAAGGCCTTTGCCCAGGTGAAGCCTGGAAGATGACACAGGTGTTTCTGCACTGCACTTTCAACCTGAAAGGCCCCTAAGAAATACGCAGTTATAATTATTTTTGCTGGAATTTTCTTCAGGTTTATTATCCTGTGCCCACACAAGCACTCATCAGTTTTCAAGATTTCAAACAATTGACTGCCTCACTAGCAAAGCCTCATGATGAATATTCCTTCTTAATTTGTTTTTAATTGGAGTTTTCACACTTCATCAGTGTAACATTTAAAGAAAACATTAGCTCTCTCCCTAATGTCAGGTTGACTGCACGTGGTTTTGGAGTATATATTTCTTCTGTCCTTCTCCCTGTCAGAACTTATGCTATTTTAGGCACATGCCTGGCTCTGGCATTCAGATCTATGGCTGGGCTTGGCGTGGGGTATGGAGAACTATGTCCGTTGTACCAAACTGATGCTTATAATGAGGCAGATGTCACCTTCTTATCCTTTCCCATCCCCTATCAATCTCAATTTCTAACAGGTTTTTGTTCGTTGTCCATGCAGAAATCATGAAAGTACAGTATCTCATTACAGGTGAGGAGTGAAGAACACTGTGGGTTTGTCTGCGTTGTACACTGCATGGAGTACCACCTAGCAACACCCAAGCAAATGCGAAGCAAACTAGCTGGGATACGGAAATATGTCTCGTCATGACAGAACGGGCCATGGTGGGCTTCCTCCTCTAGAAGAGTGTCAAACAACTTTGTGTCAGGAAGATCTAGGTCTCAGCAGAAAGTAAGACCCAATAGTAGAAAATAGTCTGTTTTCTGATGACAGCTATCTCTGAAGCACTAGCCATTTTTCATAGCTTTTAATTAACTCAACAGGAGAAGCATGATACAATTCTTAATGCCAAGCTCTGGCCAACTGGAATTAGACTGCTCTAGCAGTCATTTCAAGATTCTCCAGTGTGTCAGCACCACACTGCAGTCTGCTCTCTGTTATGGCTAAGACCCTCAAAAATTTAGAATCAGCATGGGAATCGAGGCATGTCTTCCATGGCCCATCTTTTTCACTGTGGCTCTGAAAGCATTTATGTCTTGATTTTCTTTAGTTCTGCTCATCCCACACTACATCATTACCTCTCTGCTTATTTGGCATGGTCCTCCAGGCAATAGACTGAAGGCTGAGTAAATTTTTTAATAGAGCAGGCAGGAGAATAATATATATTAGTCACTTGCTCTTTCTTTTTGTTTGATCAAAAGAGTTACTTCATTGTTCCTGTAAACTTTCAGCTCAGAAAGATGTAACAACAGGTCATTATCTTTGCAGGTATTCATACGGCACGTTATGGAAATATGTTATTAGTTTTATTGAATATGTATATAGAATTTGAGTGTTATGGTACAAGTGAATGTATCTGACTTTGCAGAATTGGAGTTGTTTGAGTCTAACTCAAGTAATGAGATCAACAGGCACAACAAATGGAGAACAAGTGCACACATATACTGTTTAAGTAATTTGATGTCTTTCTGTGATAAGGTCACCCGCCTAGTAGATGAAGGGGTGGAGCAGGTTCACAGTGCACTGGACAGAGATCTGGCTGAAGGGCAGAGCTCAAAGGGTCATAGTGAACAGGGCTTCATCTGCCTAGTGACCAGTCAGTGGCAGTGTTCCCCAGGGTTCAATTCTAGGGCCAGTTCTCTTCAATATATTTATCAACAGTCTGGATACAGGAATTGAATGCACCATTAGCAAGTTTGCTGATGATACCAAACTGGGAGATGCTGTTGACTTTCTAAAGGGACAAGAGGCCTTGCAGAGTGTTCTGGATAGATTGGAGCATTGGGCTATGATTAATGGGGTGAAATTTAACAACTTTAAATGCCAGATTCTGCAGTTAGGACAGAGTAATGCCGGGCACAAGTATAAATTGGGAGAGCAGTGGCTGGAGAGCATCCCCACAGAAAGGGATCTGTGGGTGCTGGTTGACAGCAGGCTCAACACGAGCCAGCAGCATGCCCTGGCAGCCAAGAGGGCAAACCCCATCCTGGGGTGCATCAAACACAACATAATCAGCCAGTCAAAAGAGGTGATTGTCCCTCTGTATTCAGTGTTGGTGTGGCCTCATCTTGAGTGCTGTGTGCAGTTCTGGACCCCACCATTTCAGAAGGATATGAAGGTCCTTGAATGCACCCAGAGAAGGGCAACAAAGCTGGTGGCAGGCTGGAAAGCCTGTCCTGTGAAGAGCGGCTAAGGACTTTGGGTTTGTCTAGTTTGGAGAAAAGGAGGCTGAGGGGCGACCTCATTGCTCTCTGCAGCTTCCTGAGGAGGGGAAGTGGAGAGGGAGGTGCTGAGCTCTTCTCCCTGGTAACCAGTGATAGGACTCATGGGAATTGTTCAAAGCTGCGCCAGGGGAGCTTCAGACTGGACATTAGGAAGCATTTCTTTACCGAGAGAGTGGTCAAACACTGGAACAGGCTTCCTAGAGAGCTGGTCAATGCCCCAAATCCTGTCAGTGTTTAAGAGGCATTTGAACAATGCCCTTAACAATTTGTTTTAACTTTTGGTCAGCCCTGAAGTGGTTGGGTAGTTGGGCTTGGATGATCCTTGTAGGTCCCTTGCAACCAAAAATATCCTATCCTATCCTATCCTATCCTATCCTATCCTATCCTATCCTATCCTCCATCCCTGAATAGATTCAGCTAATTCTGAGAAATCTCTGCCAACCTATGAAGCTCACTACTGGGTGTAGAAGATTGCTAGTATAAGGAAGATAGGATGAAATAGTCAACCCAAAATGTCAGTTTAGAGAAGAACTTTTGGTATTGGAGAATGGTTTGTTCAAAGGCACCAGAATAGTGGTTCCTAATGTATTAAAGTTATTCTGTTTTTCAACAACACTTGGAGGTCCACTGAATTTTGTTTAAATATCTGAAATTCCATATGGTGTCAGTGGTTTCACTGTTGATGTTTTCGTTTAGTCATTACAATTATTACTATGGATTGAGGGGAAAGAGGGTGAAATGGGCATCTCAGAGGGCTTGGCAGGAGCAATGTCAAACTAGTTATGTTGTGGAGCAGCTGATGGCACACGGCGCTGTTCGGGCAGAACACAGAGGCTGGATGGAGACCTTGGCAGCGAGATTCTTTGGCCCTGAGCAAGCAGTGCAGCCACGTGCTCAGCTCACACTGAGCAGGAGAATTTCCACTATCACTTAGGAATCCAGCCCATTTGTACTAGCCAGGGGACCAGGAGACAAATTCAGTTTAACAGGGGAAAGTAATGACCTGAAGTCATGATGTACGTTTCTTGCTAGTAATCCTGTGAATGTGCTCTACCTGTATGAAGTGGGTGCAGAGCACCGATGCTCTCTCAGTCACCATTTCAGGTTAATGCCATGGTGATCTATGTATATACTGTATCTGCTGAACAGCACTTAATTACTCAAAGCCCTTTTTGTCTTGTCTGCTTTGTTAAATAATGCAGAGAGTAACAGCAAATGATAGCTCAGGTTATTGGGCAATGTTTGCTGTGCTGCAATGTTAAGTGCAGAGTCTCGGTTGTGTATGCCATAGTTCTCACCTGCAGCGAAGGCAGATGTCAGACAGAGGCATCTGGAAAGCAGGTAATGTTGAACCAGCAAAAGAGCAAACTGCAGGTTGTGCTGCTAAAAAGGTTCAGATTCAGCATTTCTAAGTGGTAGAGGAGGATGTTTACATCAGTCTTGTCTCATGTAGTTCTCTCCCTGGACTGTAGTTAAGGAAATTGGAGTCAGTGACTTTTTCCAACCCAATGCAGCACATTCAGCAAATAACATCCTTGGAAAAATCTCTTCTTGATGCTACAGTCCAGCCTATGAGCTGTAACAAGGGCAAGCCTGTAACAATTCAATAACTATTTGACTGCTGATCTTGAATTAAGTTTATGGTCACCAGTCAGTTTCTAGCAGAGAAGCGACGGCAACTAGCATTACTTAATACTCTTTGTTGCTTGCCTCAGCTGTAGGTGAGTAAGCCACAGACACTCAGCTATTCTCCTAGACCCCAAAGAGGTCCATCCAGGTGAGGTCAGAAATCTGTGACAGAAAGTGCTCTGTTATGTGGGTAAGAGTTTCTCCAAGGCCACCTCAAATTTTCCACCAGTGCCAAACTCAGTCTGCATAAGTAAAATGAAGATAAAGGAAGAAAGGAACTTTGCATGTAAGATCATAATCAGAATTTGTTTATTGTAGCAGGATCCCCTGCCTGCTGCTAGCTTTGGACTGAGAAAGATATGTGAGCTTTCTCCATGTGAGATGGCTCTATTTCCTCACACAAGGAATAGTGCAAACCCTATAAAAGTCAATGGAGACGCTTCTACCATTATCAGTGGGCTTTGGACCAGGACTTTGGGCAGTGGGGGTGTGTATCTGAAATTACGCTATGATATGCTGTTTTAAGCTGTTGTCTTTTATCATTTTTATGGTGCCAAATGCAGTTAGTTTGTATGTGACTTGACAAGCCAGACAGCCAGAGAAGATTGCTGCCCCAAAATCTTTCAGTAGCTGTAAGAATAACGTGAACACAGGAGGGAGATAGTGAAAGCATGGGAGCAGACAGTGCAAAATCACATGAAACTAGAGGATGAGAAGCTTGACCACAGAAATGACAGAGGAGAAGCTAGTTACTTGCTTCCCAAGTTATAGTACCCTGGCTTGGAGCTACCAAGGTGAGACCCACAAAATACCATCTTAGATGCTTTACAGGGCCATGTTGCCTGCCTCCCAGATGAAAACAGAAGTAAGGGTTGAGGAGGAAAAAAAACCCGTGAGCTTGCCTGGATGGAAACCAGTGGATGGGAATCACATTCACCCCTGGACATAGCCATGGCATCTGTTAGATTTCAGTGGAAGACAAAAGCACTTAATTTTGAATGACTTGTGTAATTATGGCAGTGGTTTTGCTGATGAGTATATCCATCTCCAAGTCAAAGCTTGTTCACTTTAACATGGGTCTGAAACCAAGCCAGAGTCTTAAGTAACTTCAAACTTTAAAGTAGCTTGAGCAATCTGTTTATGTTAGCTGAAGTAAAAACTTGTATGCAACCTCACACAACCGTGGGAAACTAGAAGTTCAGTTCTGGGGCCACATGTTGTGCCAAAGGCACGTTTTCTTTAGCTTGTTGAGAATTTATTTGCTTTTGTTTTTCTCTTGCTTTTTTCTTCATCTGCCATCACACCTCCTCCTTCTACTCAAGCTTCATTGTTAGCTTATTCCTTCTGTTCTCATCTCTCTGTTTTCTTTGGTCAAGGGTTAAGAGCTTCCAACATGGATTAAAAGAATTATATCAACATTATCAGTTGGTTCTGTTTCACTTGGCAAACCGTCTGCTTTTCAAGAATGGTATTTGATACACTGTACTGGCTTTTTTCTTTGCAAAGTTATTTGGGGAACTTTCTCCAAATTGTTAAAATTTTGCTGGTATTAAATTATCCTAGTCATCTCATCTCCTAAGATAGAGGAGCATGCATTTATTTTAAGAAATTACATAATGGCATATTCTTCAGGTGGCTTCACGTCTCTGTTTCACTGTTTTCCCTTCACTTCTTGTCATTCTCCTCAATTTCTTTCAGATAGAACCATCTCTTGCACACATGTGTCATCTTCTGTGTTCTCTGCAATTTGGACCAATCTTTTTAGGACCAGGTTCTGCAGTGCAGTGACTTGTCTGGTTCAGGCAAGGCCTGGAGAATTTGATCCTGCATGTAAACTAAAGCTCACATCCTGCAAAAATGAGCTGTGCCTTTTTTTTTACATACTGGGATTTATCCTAGTGACATGGCTTTAATGTAAGCTCAGCAAAATTTCTCTTTATTCTTAAATGATTTTAAGATAACCTAAGGCAGAGAGTGTCCTGGTCTTCATGAGGTTAAGTCAGTTAGATTTTTCAAGTAGAATAGGATAGACTAGACTACTTCAGTTGGAAGGGACCTACAATAAGCACCTAGTCCAACTGCCTGACCAATTCAGGGCTTTTATGTCTGAGAAAGTATGAACAGAATATGCAGTGCCTTGTCCATCCCTGTGTATCTTGGCACACTCTGTCATTGAT
>NW_009259680.1:1137329-1159850 GCF_000687185.1 Egretta garzetta
TCTTTCATTGATTACCTCTAATTTGAGGTCCAGTTTTTCCAGTCTTCCTTGTAGGGATGCATCAGCTAAGCTAAGATCTTGAAAAGTATTTAGACGCCCAACTCTTGCTTAAGACTGGACCCCATTTATTTTGGCCAAAGTTCACAAGCTGGATAAGACTGAAATCAATGCTGTTCAGGTATGGAGGTCAGAAAGACAGAGCCAAGCCTACTGGCTCTGACCCACAGGCACTTGTGCATGTCTTTCATTTTCAGCACGCGGGCAGCACTGAAACTTCTCGTTGCCTAGGTCCAGATTACTATGCAGAGCATCAGCAACACACACACCAGTACCCTGAAATAGTGAGGAATAGGGTAGCAGTCCCTTGTGTAACTACCATGTCTTGAAAAGTAAATCTAGGCACAAGCAGTGTTTGATGTTTGATAATGTGTTATTAGCAGAACTCCTCCTGCCTACGGTTCACGCCAACAACTCTGGCACAAAGTGCTGCTACCAGTGGTGTTCATACTCTCTGTTTGCAAACAGTACTGTAGCCTCAAAGATGCAGGCCAGTACAGTAACATGTTGCTGGTGCAATAAACACGGGCTTGAAATAAAGTTTAAAACCAGAAAAAGATTCAGTGGCTGCGAATCAAGGGTCAAGTCTAAGTAAATTTTCCTAAGAGCCAGCTGGTCTTCTGCCAGGTCTTCTGCTTCCATCCACAGACTGGTTTCCCTTCAGCTGTGTTGGCATCTCTCTGCTTAGGTGATGCCATGACTCTCTGCCAGGTTTATCTCATATTACAAAATTCTGAACACTGGACTGGAAGAGGTTGAATCTCTTGATTTTACAGGAAATATGCCTTATTTCAACATGGCTATGAGTTTACTATTTCTTTTTTAAATCAGTGCTGTTTTGCTAAATCCTGTATATTTATCATTAGTCTCATAGTATTTGATGCCCTGTAAAACTAATCCCAGCTCTCGTTGTCAAGTGATTAAACAAGAATTTCAGCCCTCACTTAAAAAACGCATTTCTAGGCTCAGTGCTGTTGAGAAGCATTTGAAAAATACTGAAAATGAAAAATGTTGAAAAATGTTAGAAGTGCTTATATACTCTGCAAACTGAGAAATCAGAATATATTAAAAAAAAATAGAGCTCTCTTTTCTACAGAACTCCCATAGTTTTTAAGTTAATATTGAGATTTGGGAGTCATAGCAGGCAAGTCCTCTTTGACTGTTTGCGTCGATAGAATTGTCTGTGTTTTCCCCAATTACTTATGATGTTCTCTTTTCAAACCTCTCTTCAAGAGGAGTGGATCAAGTGGAGGATGTGGGTTTGGCTTAGCACCAGCCTTCACTGAGTTTCAGGTTAAAGGAGACCCAAGTAGGGTATTTCTCTTCCCTGGCCAGCCCACCCTACTTTTTCTTCTTCACCTTTTTCCTTTAGAGTTAGAAAAGCTCAAAAGGTTCTTCCTGGTTTTTGAAGTTTGCTGCATTTCCCTTTGTGAATGCAAAGATTACCCTGCCCTAGTTTATCTAAAAAAAATCACTGACAACACTGACAGTATGCCATCTGCAGCCCTTGTAGCATGACTGGGGCAATGCTCAGCATTTACGAAAGAGTGCTTTTCTCTCAGATGTTTCAATTCAATCCATACTGTTGTTATTTATTAAGTAAGTCTTTATTTCCTGATGTTTTATTTATTAAAAAATAAGGGTTTATTTAAAATGTTAGGCCTATACGGGACTTCAGTGATACATAGGTTCTGTGTTGGCTCTCAGATCAGGGGTGACTTTTACTCTGTGTAATACAAGCATAGGTGGGGTGCTTCTGTGCCATAGAACACATGGAGTGAAGAAATGCTGTGGGATCCCCGTACCAGACATCTGCGCTCAGTTGCACTTGGTCTGAATAGCACGACTCTGTTGCCCTGCAATGGCATCTGGTTTGTGTTAGGACGAGTGAGAGGTGGTTCAGGTTTGGTAAGGTATCCTAAGCAGGTTGAAAGGCTCTCTTTTCCAGAATGGCATTAGGAAAGTCAAAGCAGGCTTGATCAGGTTTTGAAGCCAGTGAAATTTTGCAAGGCAGGCTTACCATTGCCCTGCTCTGTGCTGGGATTTTGGGCTGGAACCTTATCGGTTTTGGAGCAATGTCCTCCCACATGCAAAGGTTGCCTAAACGTTAGAAGTGAATGCTGCAACTTAGGTAACAACGTAGATAAAACTAAGTTCAGTTCTTAGCTTTGTTAACTAGCTGTCCTAGGACTTCACGGGAACCACTCTTTCTCTGCCTCAGTTCTGCTTTTTGGGTTTTTTTGGTCCACATCCCATTTCTGCCTTCCCCCAAGATACATTCTGTTTCCCACCCACGCCTTTCCTCATCTGAGAATTACTTAACTTTCTGAAGAGGAGTCCTGTGAAATGTATCCTGCACAGATGCACTGCTAGGGTGGAGCTGGGAATAGAGCATGGGTGGAAGTGACTGGGACAGGGACGAAGGAGCAAGGTGGCATATGGGACAATATGACACTGCAGCTCCAGTGGACAAGAGAGCAGAAGTGCTCCTTTCTGTGGTGCTGTTTATCTAAATCAGCTTGGCTGATCTTGCACTGTCCCTTCAGAGGCCCCCATGAGCTCACAGTGTGCACACAGAATTGAGAGCAGCCTAAGTAGTCCAGATAAAGTTGTGTGGGAGATGGGTGTCCATCTAGAGCAGGTGTTCCCTGAGATGATCCTTCTATGCCTAATTATAGTGCCTGGCCTTTTCCATCAACTCCCTGGCGTGAGTGACTTCTCCTCTGGTGCTCTCCTGTTTCGAGCTCTCCTGGCTTCCTTGGCCTGTGTACCAGTGTCAGCTAACAAGCTTCATAAGCTTCCCTAGGCCTCTTGATTTCTCCTTCCCACTGTTACTTACATGTCTCATGTGGCTCAACTGGGTCTCGCAGAAATTCCCTAGTCACTGTCATGGTTTCTGAGAATGACAGAGGGTTTCTTTGTGTGCAAATCAATAAGCTAGTGTAAGTAAAAACAAGAAAGAACAAGGCTACAGCAATGCAAAACCTATTATTCTTTTATTGGACAAATATAGTTTTAATGCTCACACTTGAGGGTATACTAGTAAATATGTTAAAAATGCTCAGAACATGGAAACTGACTGGCTGACACCACTGTTTCCTATGAAGCTTCACAACCTTAAATTGGTACAGGGGGTCGTCATGGCCCTTGAGCCAGCACTGCCGAAGCCACTGCTAAGTTTTCCATTGACTTCATCAGCTAAGAAACTGAGCCCTAAATGCTGGTTTCTTCAAGAGCAAAAATCCTACCTCAGATCTTCCTGGAAGAGATCAATAGTCTTTCTTGTTGAATTACAGCTGCACAAGTGCTGTGCAGTCTTGAAACATGGCCAGCTTATCCTTAACAAGGAAGGAGATCTGCAAGTTGGAGGGACTGAGGTCACCTATGTCATCAGTTTTATTTGTCTATCCTAAGCCAAGAATATATTACCAAGGGCAGATGGATGTTGTACAGGCACCAATAGTGGAAACCCAATCCACCTGAAAAGTAGACTCCTGACAAGTGCAGTGTTCCTATTTAGTGAGAGTGCGAGTGGCCTGACCTACTCCTGGGTTTGCCCAGAGCAGAGCTCCTGGCTAGTTGTGTCATTAGAGACTTTTAAGACAACATAAAAGAGACTCTCAGTAAAGCTGGGTTAGGCTTCTGTTTTTATTGATGGATCTACTCTCATTTTAATCAGGTATTGACATCTTCCAGTGATGTAAATACCTGGAATTCCCCTGTGCAGGCAGAGCTTTGCTGCCATGGAGTTATGCTGAGGGCTGTAACAGGTAACGCCAGATGCAGTATGTCAGAGACCTCCCGATGCCGCTTTCAGCTACTAAACACTGAGAAGCTGGTAGGGATCACTGGGTTGGTTCCATGTACAAAGTAGAGACAGGGAAGTCTAGTGGATGTTGGAAAGCTTATAGTGTGTTTCCACCTCATTTGGAGTGACTTGTGCTGGGAAGCAATTTATACAAAGGTGCTATGTGAAAGAAGGTTGTATGTGTTCAGAATGGCTATATGTATATATAAAAAAGGTAACTGCATACGCCGTAGACTTGTGTATCATAAATGTGTATGTCATAAGCAATTTTAGTTGGGGGATACAACTGCTGGTGCAGCTTGAAAGAAACCTCCAAAATCGCTGTTGCAAGCACGTGGGCTGGCAATTTATTTAATAGCTCCAGAGGGAAAGAATTGTATCTTCAGCAGACAGCTGATGAGTCTTGGCACTTTTTTTGTGAGCCTGATTGCCCTTCTCCTGTAATCACTGACCCTCATCCCACCCTGTCCATCCCCAAGCTTTCCAAGTTGGGTACACTAAATTTTTTAAACATTTTGAAACGGGCAGTCATACTCTGTCATCCTGCAGACAATGAATTTCCACTGACGATCCCTGCATGGAAGAGAGACAAGAGAGTGATATTAGTGAACCAGAACTGCAGACCATAAGACTATACAAGTAAGAATAATTTTACACCAGGTATTGTAGCAATAAAAACATGTGTCTGCCATGAGCTGACTTTCCTCTGAGTGCTTTGTGGTTTTATGGGCTGGAAGTAGATTAAATAAGTCTGATAGTTATAATTTCTTCACAGTCCCTTACAAGGTAAGCAATTTAGCTCTCTGAATAATTAGGTCTCTGAGTATCCTGCAGAAGACAATGCCTCTTGATGGAGATCAATCCTGAATTAACTTTAAATCAAGTGACCAAGAGGGAAAGGATGGTTCTGTCAAAAGTTATTGTCATGTGATTTATTGCTCAGGAATGTGTACAAAGTAAAATATGTGGGTGATTTTCAAGCCATTTCTATGTAGGGAGTTATCCACACAGCAAAATTCACTTTTTTTTTTTTTTTTTTCTTTCCACTACTAGTTCTTCTAGCTGGTGTCCTTTATTAAAGATGTGAAGGAATCAATAGTGAGAAGAATTAAATTAACTTATCTCCACAAGTCACATGTGACTTCTAATGTTTATGAGTTTAAGGAGAGTTTATGCCCTCCCTGGTTTGTGAGTAATTGGGTGTCTGTATTCCCCCTCAGGAGAGTGATACGATACCTACTAACAATTTTTAGTAGGAAGCATGGCTGGAGCAGCAGGATTCAATGGTGGAGGCCAGTGATTTAGTGTCCAATAGCTGCAACAGGCTGCAAATTTCCACCTTAGCTTATTGTGCGTTAAATTTTCCCCTGACAAAAAGGCATGAGTTCAGAAGACCAAATACTGTCTTGCTGTGGAGCAAATGTTCAGTTTAGGCTGCTTGGTACTGGCTAACAGGAGTTTCGATCTCAAGTACGGTGCTTGCAGATGGCAACTGTCATTTATATTGGGAATGGGTAGCACTCCAAGAGGTTTCTGAAAGTCTGGATTCTGCTAATAGTTATCTCCTAAAACCTGGGGCGCAGGACAGGTAACGCTGCTGGAGTGGTTCAACAGGAGCTTGCTTTACAAGACCCCTGCACAGTCCTGGTTTTCTGGTGGCCAGCTCCAAATAATGAGGAAACTGGTGCCGAACCTGCTGCCTCTCAGGGATGTGCTGAGACATATGAGCCCAGATTTTGGTATTAACTGTTCCTATATGGTTTCATTGACTGAGTGACTCTATCATGGAATAAGATTAATTGGAAGCTTAAGATCTGTGTAGGTATAAAGCGTCTTATTTCAGCTTTCATTAACTGAGGCTTCTGAATTGGAAATTTACTATGCTACTTCACCAGTTTATGCTGAGCGTCGCTTGGAACTGGGTCTGTCTCATACTCATCAGCAAGTCTCCATTTAGTTATATAGTGTTTATTTTTGGTTTTATTTAGGCCTTTTCTAGATGGTTTTTAATTGTAACTGCCTCATAAAACTATTCATGAAATGCAAGATTCATTTTTAGGTTTATTTTAGGAAGTCCTCATTTGGACTATGTGCATGCTCTTCAAAGAGAGTTGTTACTCTTTTGGTCACTGAGCTACCCAGAGAGACCAAAATGACTCATATGCAGATATGGGTTATACGGGTCAAAATTAAGATCTGCTAAACTAGCAACCGTTGTCAGAGAGACTTTTAGCTCAAAAGCTGAGGTCAAATCATTTTTCTAAAAAGAGATACTGTAAAGTTAAAAGTCAAGTTCTTTAAAATAAATGTATTCTAGTTACCTGAATTAATAACATGCTTTAAAATATTAGAACAGAATTATTTCTGAAGTTGTAACTTAAGCTTGAACTTGCAGATACTTTAGCATATATGCACATGGTCGATGGCAAATAGGCTTATCCAGTTAGTGTCTTAATTTATCTTTTTTTGCATTACTTGTGTTTGAAGTTAAGCATGTACATCCAACTTTTCTGGATGCAGGCAATTACTTTGTACCATTGGTGCTGTGTGTTTAATTCAATAGTTATCAGCCTGTTTCAATTTGTAAATCCCTTACAAGTTTTCCAGCGCGGGTGCAGATCCCATCAGGAATTGCCCTATCGGGAATACTCTAGAATATATATGAACTTGCCTTTGCAGATTCTTAACACCAGTTTATACGTGTGTGTCCCCCAAATTGCTAATTTCATGCATTTTCCTTGGCTTGGGGAGTCAATATTGAATTGTCACTTTTACTCTCCAGCTGTCATGTGCTGTCAGACTTCAATTTTTGATGCTACAGAGAAAATATCTTTTATCCCCAAATATTGCCAAATAATCTGTTTCCAATTCAGTTAAAAAATCCTATGAATTCCTATTCATATTGAGTTTGACAAAATCCTCTTTCTTAGGTCATATGAAACTTGTTAGGGACCTAAAATACCCCATAATTTAGCTCAGCTGAGCTTGGTAGATATCCAGCTTGTCCAGGCCTTTCAGATGTACTTACTGCTGGGGTATCTGGGTGTTGATCTGTCTTTCAGTGATGATATCTGAGCAGTTAAGAAATTACCAGCTATTCAGATCACCCAGATAAATGGGGCAGAGAACACTTTTGTAAAAGAAATGAGCTTATGACAGTCTGCATGTGCTATTTTTGTACAACGCAGCAAAGGGCAAGCTGTGGCACCAACAAGCATGTCTGGTAATCCCCACCTCCCCTGTCCAAGCTACTCGCTGCAGGCTGGGCTGCAAATAGCCAATTTTTTTCTCCTTGTGACCCATTTAAAATGGGACTGAAAAATGTAAATATTACCGCTTCTAAAATCTGTTCTCCACAGATGAGCACTTAAAACATCTGATGATAAACAGCAACCCCTTCTTTCATTCCTGATACACAGGCATGGAAGCCCACAGAGTGTGATTACAGAAGGGGAGGTGGGGATACCACCTTTCTAAACTTTCTACAGCTTTTGCCAGAGGCATCACGTTCTCTCTCAAATACCTACACATCAGCAGTGACCCCAGTGATACAATCTCTTAGGGAGTAGGAAGGGAGATATGATTTCTGCAAGTTTATTCAAAAAGTCTAAAAATATCTAACTGTGTGATGTGATTAAGAAAGCTTAAACTAAAATACCTTCAAAGGCTTTTTTTGTGTCTCTCATTAGCTCAAGAATATTGCCCATCATGGGCTAAATAGTATGGACACAGTTTTAACGTGCTTGAAAATGAAAAGCCGTCTCAAAATCTCCAGCATGTTTACACAGACAAGCTGCAAGTGTGCATGCTGCTAGCAGCCTGGGACTGGGCATAGCTTTTTTTTCCTCCTATGCTGCCTCAACCATCTACAAAGAACCATTTAGGATGACAAACTTTGCTGACTTTTGCAAGTATATCGCTCAGGAGAGTTACTGCATGAATCTGAATTATGAACTGGTATAGCAGGAATTTTTTTGTGTTTCTTATGTGAGGCAATGCAAGTTGTTTTTAGTCATTCTGGAAGCTGGGGGCCAGAAAGTCCACTGGCACAGAAAAGCTTGCTAGATTGCAATTCATAAAATGTTTTCTCTGTGGTTTTCACCTGCTACTGTTCCAGGTTCATCTGTGGTGTCACAGCAGTGGTAGGACAGAGGTGTCGGTGGCTTCTTCCCTTTCCAGGTCTCATAACCTGTGAAGACCTGTACTCCCAGTGTACATACCTGTGATGCTGCCTCCACTCCTGGCCAGTCCCCCCACTGCCACCCCATTCTGAAGGCTGTGCTAAGCCTTCCACTGTGACAGATAGAAATCTGCTCTCAGGCATCGGTTACCTCAACAGCTCGGTTTTCCAGGCTTGTCCTTCTGATTCCTGACTTTACCCTGGTCCACATCTGATAGAGGCTGGAATCCAGCTGCAAGGGAGCACACTGTCTGCATTATCTCCCCTACTCTGTACTCTCTGCCATGGCCATGAGGAACAAGGATTAAGAATAGCACTGGGGAATATTTAAGAGAAAAAACGCAGAACAGGAATGTCCCTTGCAACTTTGTGAATTCTTTATCCAAAGGGATAAATAGATACTTTTTTGTCAATTAACTGTGTAAGTTATGCTTCTGCTCATAGGAACAATTTGCAGACATGGCTTGCATTTATTAATAAACAGGCTAATGAATTTTAGCCAGAAAATTGCAGTTATGGACCTGCAGCAGTAGCAGTCTGACTGTGTTATTGTTTCTGGAAAGGTCGTGTTATTTTAGGTAACCCGGTAGCTGAGGGAATCCCTAGTGAAGTCTGGCAAGCTGAGAGCATCATAGTGACAAAAGCACCTCAGCTTCTTTGAGTGTTATTAGAGACAGCTTGAAATGTTGGTGTGTTTAAACTCCTTCATCTCTCTTCTCTCCCACCTTTTCCTGTAGCCAGTCTTGGCAATGATAGGCCAGTGCAGCATACCTTGCCTTGCTGTCTGTGCTGTGTTTGATAACAAATGCTGTATTATACTGGGCTGAGGTGCCTGATAAAACACATCAGCAAAGAAATAACTCACAGTTGATGTATTAGAGGTCAGCTCGAGAGGAAAGAATCAAGAGCCAACAACAATTTCACTAGCCATAGGGCCTTATAGGGCCTGGTCAAGTAATGATGAGGACTGATCAGGAAAAATTAGTGAACTAATTTTCTAAAAAGGGATCGATGTGCACTTCATTGCCTTAATTCCCAGTGTGGCCTCAAATCTGTTAGAATTGTGTTGCAATGGATTGGGCAGTTTACAGTATTCAGATTGCAGCTTGTATCTTTGCATGCTGGCAGATTCTCCACTGCTCAACAAAGAAAAGGGGGCCAAAATAAGTCCTTTATCCCCCGAAAGAGGGAAGTTTCACACTGAGATTTTACTGGGTTAGATAAGAGATGATCTAACTAGAGGTAGGTGAGAAGCAATACTGAAGATCTGTTAAGCTTTGTGGAGTTCAGATTTAGGTAAGCCGACCATTGCTATATTTTTCACTACTCGGATGGACATGGCAGATGATCCCCTTGTGCTTGAAGATGCCCTTTTCCTGCTACATCACCCTGGACAATTACCCACATGCATACTGAACTTTCATCCTCAGAAGTACTAGCCTGATATGCTGAGTACCACAGCAGATGATGTGTAGCACTGTTTGTTCTTTTTTATTTTCTAGTGAAACAGATGAAAAGCAAACCTGTCCACAGCAGAGAAAGTTGTGGTTGCCCCACGGATGTAATGGTCATAAGTGTACATCATCATGTCCATATCTTCTCCATAGTGTCCCGGATATTCTGTTGTTAACCTTTACATTAAGGAAAAAGAAGATAAAATAATTTACCATCTTATAGAAAAGTCCTGCTGACTGAATGCAACTCACATAGTAGATTTTTCCTGTTTCTTTGAAAGTTCTTGTTTCTTAATAGCGCCACAAGACGCAGTCTCACCTGTAAGACTGCATTTCTCTTCTATGCAACTAATTCATATAGCTATTTGAATAAATTTCAGTAAGCTTAGAACTGTTATGAGTAAGTTGGAGTATTATATATATATATACATCTGCAGTTCTGGGATAAAAGCAGCCTGGACAAGAATGTAAAGCTTGTCTACTACTTACGTCTTTATTGTGGGATTTGCTCTGGCCTCTTGTCAGTCTGTTTGGTTTGCTGCTGTAGAGTTCTGTAAATGTTGCCAAGTCAAATAGCTACAAGCATTTATCCATTTATGAATTATATTAAATGAATGCAGCAATTAATCCATTTCTCTTTGTTCTTTCCACTTTCCGCCTAGTTTATAATGTAAAAATAATTGGCCTGGACAATATTTGTGCAGTGTGTTTTATCTAAGAAGCTCAAAGCACTTCTGCACTTGTTAATCAAATTATGGTTACTGCTTCCCTGGGAAATAGGCAAGTAGCACTGTACTTGGCTTTACAGACATTTTAGAGATAATGAACAGATGCAGGAAGGGGCTGGGACGTTGACCAGTACTTTATGTCAACATTATGTTAGAGGTCAGGAATGGAAACCTGGCACTCAATCTTTCCCTGTATGACACCATTTTATGTGGGAGTTGCTAGTGGGGTCGTGTCAGCTTCACTCACTCCAAAGCAGCATAGAGAAGAATCGGGTTCCCTGTAAGGGAGATGCTGTCCCGGTGGAGATGAGCAGCCCAGCTCCTATTAAGACTAACAGGGTTAAGATGCCTTTACAGAAATCCTGACAACCATTTTTCTGGCTTAGTTCATCCCAGTAGCAGTACTTGAATGATGCTTGAAGGTGATATGAGCACACCCCAGCCAAACACTCATGTGCATGTTTACATTTTGTTAAATCCATGGGGTCTGAGCCCAAGCTCAAATATTGTACTCACTAGGAATATAATTATTGGGGTGGTTTTAAGTTTTTATAGTGAGACACTTTGAGGTTATTTGAAGCCCAAACTGGTAATTGTTGGAATATGCAGAAACTGAAAGTTTACCTGAAAACTGAGGGACTCTGGATTATTAGGCCGCTTTCTCCTAGAGCTACTTACTATAACAAAAACCCCTCTGAAATTGCCACCACTCTCTGTGTATTTTAAAAGTATTTTTGATTACTTCGTTTACCCTTCGTTCTTACGCTGTTTGCATCTTCCTTGTAAAGCAGGTGTCACTTAATTCCAGGTCATTTTCAGCTTTTGAAAATGAAAGAAAAACATCATTCAGTTGGAATATGATTCCTAACAAATCATTATTCCTTGGCAGATGGAAAACGGGACTGAGTGTGAAACTCAAGCATGGCCTTATAAGATACCTAAGTCTCAACAGTCAACTTTTTTGAACATAATCCTGTTCTTGTGCCTCCTGCCCTGTGGCCATGGCATTCATCAAACAAATTAGTAATTGTAGTACGAAAACACCCCTGCCCAACTGGCTTTGGGAGGCAGAAGATCAGGCCTGGTCACAACGTCCATTGTGAGAGCTCTCACGAAGGGCCCATGGATTCGCAGAGCCTTTGCAGTGCTGTGCTGTTGATAAGAAATGAAGAGCAGTTTTTCACTGATCATGCAGACAGCTGCTGCAGGCTAAGAAAAAATAGAAGAAACCGTGTACACTGGCAATTGCTAGGGTGGATAAATGGGTGGAGTCATCACTGTGCTCTGCAAGTGAGAAAATCAGAGCCACAGGTTTCAGTCTAGCCCTCATGAAAATCCAAAGTGAGACCGTTAGGGATTTTAAGGGAATTGGCCCTTACCTAGACAAAGAGAATAAATACAAATATTACAAAAAGCTGTTTCTCATGCTTCTCACTGGTTAGCTGGCGTTTTTTCCTAGACCAAAGTTCATAACCTGAATGTGTTTCTGTCAAACCATGGCAAACCTAATTTACCTGTTACTTTGATTGAAGACTGATGTTATCATTTTTGCTTTCAGGACATCTCTCCTTGTGCTCCCAAATATATATTTACTTGTCAGTGTCAGACAGTTTGCAACTCAGATTTGAGTAATTTTTTACCTAGACAATCTATGACTTGAATCTCTAATACACCTCTATGGCCCCATAGAAGAACCTTAACCTGAGCATAAGTTGGTTCTTTGGTACAGCCAACTTGCTGAAAGCCCTCCAGTTTACAGAGAGATTCTTTCGGGCCCCTGCAGTCCAGGCCCAGAGCTGTAATGAGAGCTAGAGCATACTACAAAAAGCCTGACCTCTACTGCCTAGTCTTTTATCCATTTTCTTTACACAGAAATCAAGGCCTTGAGGAGGACTTATTTTGCATGCCTGAGTCTCCCACCAGTGAAGCCATCGATCTGAATCTGGGAACTTGAGAGTATTTCTGCATCCATAGCCAGAGGCCAAGAGAAACTGGGGCTACATCTATGCTAGTAAAGTAAACAACACCAGAGAATGTTTCTGGGCACTATAACTCAATTGCCTAGACATGTAAATTATTAGAACAATCTCTGGGACAGTTTTAGCCCAGACCAACTAGCACAGTCTCAGCAGATACCTCAAAGACACAGATTGTGAGTTAGCCCATGGTAGGTACCATTCCTAACAGGCAGAATGCGGACACCCTGTTTTGGAGGGTTAGAAAATTTAATAGCGTGGCTCCTTTGCTAGAGGAAAGTCCCAGTATTTAGTTTACTAATTTGTAGCCTGAGTATCTGATAGAGCATCTTCAAAGATTCCTGGGTCACAGCAGTTTTTTAAAATACATGGTATGAAGACCACCTATGGACCAGGATTTCATTTCACATTTCCCCTATCAACTCCATGTTTTGGGGCATTTTGGGCTATTATTATGTGAAAACACTAAGGCGTGTGTTTATATATGTTCCTCCAAATGTGTTTCATAACATCTGTTTGGCATTCAGCAAGGAAAATGTTCTGTAATCTTGACCAGCACTATGTGCTGGGCAGACGAGACTGTGCAAAACACAAGGTTAAAAAGCTGCTTTCAGCCCTACACAGAGACAGAACTGAGAGTCAGTTCTTTGAACTTGTTTCATGAGCCTTTCAGCTGAAAAGTAAATCTGATTACAAGCTCCCGAATTACTGTGAAGGGTCTCACAGACCTTTTGCAGAAGCAGGCAGTATTATTCTGAAGTGAATGGATGCAGTAGGGAGCCTTCATTTTAGCTTCCCTCTCTTTTCTTTCTGCCTGCTGTTATCTCCCTCTTCCTCTCTACTAACTACTTCACGTTACCACTCAGCCTCTTAAGGCTCCTCTGCTAAGAAACAATCGAAAAGCAAATATATGCAACTACCAAAAGTAAATTATATGGAGACGAACTGCTCTGAAATTTGTCTTGTTACATAGACAGATGCCTACTGACTCCTTTTGTTCTGGAGAGGAAAATTATAACTGGTGCTATGACAACAATTTTCAACCACTTTGGTCTGTGTGGTCTGCCTGTCTAATTCAGTTCTCTCTGACATTTGCTGTACTCATTTATGAAACTGTTCCCTTAAGGCCATGTGTCTCAAGGTCATCTGGATTACATTGTACCCTTTAGAAGGATATGCAATTGATTGCCCATTTAGCAGGGCTCTGTGGTGTCACCCAGCCCTTCTCTGTTAGCCCCATTTTTGGAATCCTGGGGATAAGTCACACAAAATATATCTGTGTTGAGAGATGTGCCAGTGTTTAATGCATAGGGATATTCTATACATGATTTTCTTGTCATGGAAGGGAGAACGGTCATTTAACTCAGCCATTAAGGCTCTTCTCAAAGTGGTCTGCCTGGCACAGGACAGTGGTTGCCTCAGCATTTGTTGTAGCTTGGTGTGTAACCTTATTATCAAGTACTCACAACGGAAAATATTAAGTGTTTCACTCCCTAATGCATATCGACTGCATATCAACTGTGAACCACCTACCAGGGTCCTACAGACAGGAAATGTATTTACAAATGTGGTAGCATTTGTAAGCCACGTCTGGCAGTGTATGGTTTATACCTGAGAGGAGTCATGAAACAAGTGAGAGACTCCTTTTGTCCTAGTTGGTGAGGGTTTGCCTGCCCATGGGAGTCTGGACTCCCAAGGAGTCCAAGCCCAAGGACAAGACATATTTGGGAAGAGCCATCCACAACAACCTGCATGCGGGCCCTGTAAGCACTTCTGGCATTGACCTCTTTAGCGACAAAAACTGGGCTAGAGGAGCAGCAAGAAGCTTGGGAATTGCCAAATGCGGAGACAAAGTTGATGCTGCTGTTTGGGGTGATCTAAGGCCTCTAGGACCAAGCTGTGGTGCTTGTGGTGTCTGAGAGAGTACATGAAGAAAAGCCCTAGAAGAGAGGCTTGCAAAGCAGCTGTGAGAAGATCTCTCTTACACTGATCGTGGGATCTAGGCGCTGGTGCCAAACGAACCCTGAAGAGGTAGAGGAGCTGTGTAGGGGCTAGCAGGGTGCATTTAGTGGGTTTATTTACTAAACCCAGATATTCACATAGGTGTTAAGTTTGTGGAAGGACTCCTAGGGGAGAAAATAGTAATATGAGACCTTTAGCAAGTGGTAGTCTTTTCAATCCTTATGACCGATTTGCAAGAATTAATACAGAAAACAGAGGGATTCTACTTCAGCTTTGCAAATCCACTTCAGGTTAGTATCATGTATGATGTTTGGACACAAGAGACTTGAGTACTAGTGGCATTGTCAAGAGAGGAGAAAGCAGGTAATTCTATGTTAAAGACTGGCAAAAAAAAAGGTTATGCGAAGGGATGTAAGTGGTGTGGCACGTGTGGAAAACCTGACAGAAAAAGGTATTTTTGTAATGGGGTTTTTACCTGGGATAGAGTTGATGTGGGATGGTTTATCTTCTGACTGGTTTGCGTGACCCCCCCTATCCCCACGTTTTTCTAATGTACTTTACTATAATCCTATAAATCTTGCTCAGGGCAAGAAATGTATTGAAAAAAGGCATTAAATCTTCAATGGCATTACTGTTGTTATTATTTTAGTCTGAATGTAGTAATGCTGTTTATTTTCCATTGTGAAGAATTGCTATGTTAGAGATTAATAGAAAACACAGAATTACTCATTTAGCACTGAGGAGAATGCTTTGTACTAATCTACCCTGATCCCTAGCACTCTTTTAATGATTGACTTCAGAAATAGTTATCGTCATCCTATTTTTTTACCCATAAGAAGTTCGAGTCACACCAATGGCCTTATTGGTATTGTACAGCCCGCCTCTTAGGGAAGTAAATGGGAACTGTTGGTATGCCTTGCCTTCAGATAGCAAGCAGACAAAAGAAATGAGTCTTTTAAAATATCGAAGACAGTCAGCAGTAAAGCTTATGGTTTCCTGCTCCAACTGTTGGATATACTTATTCCCTGCTAGTAAGTACGTTGTTTCAGAGTGCATTACACTTTTCAATTCTTGTGCAACTACAGTGCTAACAAGATGGATGGCTCCTCTTTAACCTTCATTTTCCTCTTCACTGCTGAACTCTTCCTCTAACGATGCCACAGCCAAAAGAAGGAGCTGTTCCATTTCAAGAGGGAAACATAAACTTTGTCATTAACCTTCTGGCCTTTGCGGACAAGGAGTGTCCCCTGAATGGCCTTACTGTTTCAGATGTTATTTACAAGTGCTTCAAGAGTATGGCTCTCCTAAGGGAGAATTTTGCTTCAAGTGCCGTGAGCCTGCATGTTACATTCAGTGAACATGGGAATTATATGCCTCTCTAATCAGTTCCAATTCTTCCTCCAGCTGGAAGACAGCGGGTATCCCCTTTTAAAAAGCATACTGTGCTGAAAAGCCAAAGGTGGCCTTAGTGAACTGTCTACAGAAATTCCTGCCAATGCTCCCAGTATAAATCCCAGATTGTTGGGCTGTCAGGGAACTAGAGGTGTCCTGGAGCTGCTCTAGAGATGAGAAGTTTTCTTATGTGGCCATGACATGTGCGTTTCTGTATTGAGTTCAGGCTCCAGGCTCTGAGATCATTGATTCACCTAGACTCATCACTGCCCTTCTGTTTCCACTCTGTTGTAGTGAAAACCATAAACTCTCACAGGACTGAGGAGCCATGGGGCCAACACAGTGGGACCACGGTTCTTCTTGGAGGCCTACATGAGCTAGTGCTATACAGATACAAGCAGCAGCAGAGAGCTCAGGGCATCTTATGCCTGTTCCTCAAGGAAGACGTGCCTGAAATAACATTAGCCAGCTTTCCAATATTAAGCAAATGTGTTTCTCCTAAGATGTCTCTGGAAGATGGTCCCGGAGATTGAACTGTAAGGTGGTATTTGCTGGGATATAAAAAAAAAATCAGTTAAATACCTTTTTTTTTTTAAAAAAAAAAAAAAAAAAAGATAGGAGGGGAATTGGGTTGCCCAGAAGTGCATGTTTCCGCCACATCTATTCTGAGTTCACCTCCTGGATTTATACTTGTGCTGTTGGTAATCTGTGAGGAACCTGTATAGGATTTCATCAGTTTCAGTATGGCTTTGGTGGCAGATTGAGTCAAGAAAACAAATAAGTTTTTTGAGCCCCACACCTCTTGGGAAATGTAATTGTTGCCTGGACAATGTCACTGCGACAGAGAGCAGCCACAGCTCCAGACAGAACTTCTGGCACTTGGACTGTTGGTTGTTTGGAGAGGGGAAACAGTCATAAACAGTCTGTGCAGACTTGGGACTGCTCTGTGACATGTGTTTGCTTTTGAGAGTACGGAGTCAAGCTTTCAATTTCCTGGCAAAGAGAAAAATCTGAGCTCTAATGGGACCGCTTAATAACACTGTCTCTGCATCTGCGATGGATTTGCTCCCTTTATGGTTTGAATCAGCACACAGTTTATTTCACTGTGGTAGCATTCCCCAGCCAGGTAAAATAATGGGAGCTTTTCTGCCTCCTGTGAGGAATGTTAATTATTTTCAGTATGTTTAAAATGTGCAGAATCCATGACAAAACTTGGCATGGTGAGGAAGGAAAGTACTTGTAAAAAAAATTTAAAATAGCAAGTGCAAAACTATAAGACTGGAAAAGAGTAGTATATTTATTTTCAGGATGGGCTTACTGTACAGGTAAACTGGGAATTAATGATGAGAAGATGAGCTGTGAAACAGAACTTCTGGGCTCTAAGAGGAAGGATATAGATGCTACCAAGCAAAGTCCTCAAGCATGTATTTTGCCTTAACTATATTCTTAACTTAAGCAGTGTTTAAATGGGGGTTTCAGTCAACATGATGGTGTCATAAATTAGTATTCCAGTAAGTATTAGCAGGACTCAGAAAACACAGGAACGTTCCAGCTGTAAAAAACAGGTCAAATTCTAACAAACCATTTGCATGGCTCATATACATGGGGAAAACCTGTCTTTATTCATTGCAGGGAAGACCAGCTCACTTCAAGAGGAATGTAGTCCTGAAGAAGAAGAGCCAAGAGAAACCATGTATAAGGATCAGCTGTCTTACTGCTTTTATATTTGCCAGAGAGCCCTGTACGGAGACAGCTGGAAGAGGAAGGGATCAGATACCCAAGGTGAGAGCTAATTTAAACCAAAGAGTTTTGTCACGCCTCAGTATTGTCAGTTTTCTTAAAAATGCCTTTCTGCCCATACTTGGTTTCATAACGAAGGATTCATTGCACATTAAAATTCAGAGCTGCTGAGAAATTCTGCAGTGTTGCTTGTCTTTGAATATGGATTTTCCTGTGTGTCATGCATGATCCATGAGGCACAACAGTCATTACATATTTTCCTGGCATTACTTTTCCACATAGTCATATACTAATAGATGCCTTTGCATGAAATGAAACTGCTTCAACCAAGAAATAGGAGCCAGCAGCATGTTGATAGCCATTTCTCCACAGACAGTTTATTGACAGCTGGTTTCTGGAACAGAATGGATACCATTATAGGTTGAGGCAGAAACTGTAATAAATAATAATACTGTATACACACACACATTTTTATTGTGCCTTATATGCATATACATTTTGAGGTCCTACCCGTGGTAGCCCAGAACTGCTTTGCAAGTTGTTTGGAAGACACATTCTCTCTGTCAAATGCATCTTAAACAGAGTGCAAGATACAGACCAGAAGTGTGATGTGTGAACAAGGTTTTGTGACAATAACTTGGAAATTATGATGGAAGGGAAGTTGTGAGTGAGATCTTCTGGGCTTAGGAAATGGGAAGCTTAGTTGCTGTACACTGAAGTTTAACAATTTAGACAAGTCACACCTGTAGTAGTAAAAGTGGGTCCAAAGCATGGAGTTTCGCACTACCACATGGCAGTTCATGTTGTTTATATGTTAGCATAATAACTAGCACGCTCCCAGACACTGTCTAGGCAGGGTAAAGGGAATAAAACGGAAAAGAAAGACAGACAAAAGGCAGAAGACCACTGTTCTGGAAAGGAGAGTTTAGCTGCGTGGTGTGGGCCCTTGAGCAGAGCACTCCTATTTTGGATCACAGGAAGGGAAGGGAAGGGACCTCATGAGGTCTCTGGTACAGCCCCCTGCTCAAAGCAGGGTCAGCCATGAAGTCAGACCAGGCTGCTCAGGGCTTGAAAAAAATCAGAAGAAATATATTGTAAGGAGGCACTTCAAGAGAGTAAGGTCCAACAAGGTGCTCAGTCAGGTCTTGAAAACCTCCAAGGATGGAGCATCCACAGCTTCACCAGGTGACCTGCTCTACTATCTCACTCTCCTCCTAGAGGAAAAGGTTTTCTTTATTTCCCGCTGAACAGCAGTCCTGCTCTCAAGTGTATCAGCTGTTCCCCCCAGTTTGGTGTCATATGCAAACTTGGCAAGAGTGTGCTCTGTTGCCTCCTGAAGGTCATTGATAAAGATGTTAAGCAGGATGGGTTGCAGGGTAGACCATTAGTTACAGTGCTGTGCTCGTAATGGGCACCCAGGCAGGGTATCACCCTTTAACCACTACCCTCTGAGCCTGTTAAACCACCTACTCATCTAGTTGTCTGTCCATCCAGACCATAACATCGTAATTTGGCTAACTGTATGTAGAAAGAGCTTGTATCTACCTTGCTAACTCCAAAGGCAGAATGAGAGCTTGAAAAAAATAGGAAGAAATATATTGTAAGGAAGCACTTCAAGAGAGTAAGGTCCAACAAAGCTCTCAAGTAGAAGAAACTGTATGAGAGACTGTCCAGTATGAGAGTGGGTATGGAAGTGTCAAGATAGGCCAGTAGCTTGAACAGAACAAACTGGGCTCCAGATGGAGTGACTGCACCTGGTAATACAGGGTACAAAATGGTTTTATAATGAGCCCATAATCACAAACTATGCACCAGAAGCTTTTCACAAGCCCGGTGGCAGGTCTTCCCAGAGGTTTTACGGCTCTCCCCTCCTAGAAGAACATGAGCGCATGGGATTTCTACCCTACTTAGAGGGAGAAACGTTTCACCTGCCTTTGAAATGCTGCCTTTTCTGCATGGAAAGACAGTAGCAGCTGAGCTGCATAAGGCATTCCTTTCCCAGCATAAAAAATGGAGTGTTGTCACTGTTGGAAATAGAAGGGCAGTACAGGAGTCTGTGTGCAGCTGGGATGGAAATGCAAGTCTCCTTCCATCAGTAACCCCAAACATTTACATTAGGATTTGCATTACTCTGAATGCCAATTTGCAAGGCAGAGACAAAGCTGTTCCCAGTTGTCAAGACGACGTCTGAGGGAAGCAGAACTGTCAACAACAAAAGAGGTCAGAGAAGATTTCTGTTGTCTCTCTGAAAATACATGCAATATTAGAGGAGTAAGAGAGATTGGAAGAACTGCTTAAAAGTTAGAGTGAGTTTCCCTCGGAGGGAAGAGCCTGGGCAGGTATGTAAATAAACCCCCAGGCAGAGAACATCCATAGGCATTGTAGGCTGGAAAGGGGGCAGAAGAATGTTCAAAGACTTTGTTCCAGAGTTTCTGTAATTTAAGATATTTAAAAATAATAATAAAATAACATTTCTTTTCCTCTTGGCTGCAAGGAGACTGAAGGATGCAAAGTAGGGCACTGCTGTTGTGTTTGGCCAGTAGCCAGCCAGACAAGAAAGACCAACAGGCATGTAAACAGTTTGTGTGCATCTCAATAGGAAGTTTACTTCAAAGCTGAGTTCTGGAAACAGAAATTCAAGCTTAGATTTTTTTCCCCCCTATTTTCTTCTTTTTTTTTTTTTTAAAAAAAAATGTTCAGGCGAGTTATTCTTTGTGTCAGTGAGAATAGCTGGGTTAATAGCCCTGGAGTGTAAAATCATGAGTTCTGTTACACTGAATGGACAGGAGCAATATGAGTTTTCTCTACACCGTCTGATACTGTGCTTCTGTCTCAATTTAGAGAAACCACACCTGGGGACATGGGGAAGCTCAGGATGTGTAGCTCATTTTTCCATAGCCTCTGTGAGGTTTCCAGCACCAGTTGTGATACTGTGTTGAGGTGAGGCCACCTTTTTTTTTTTAGATTTGGGCTATGATCAGTAGCTCATTTTGACTTTGGTCTTCAAACAGCCTTGAGAGAGGGAGAAAGCTGTACGCGCTACAAATACAAAAATGCCAAGTTGTCAGCCAGGAGATATTTTTTCTGAGGTAACTGGCAGTAAGTTCACTCCTGTAAGTCATTGTGGCACAATTGCATAGTGCAGAGATGCTCCTACTCCTGTAAATGCGCTGGATATAGAGTGGGAGCTGTATCACCACCTTTGAAATATCGTTCCATTTTGGAGACTTCTGACATGGTTTCCAGCATAGTTAGGCTGCTGCTGGTACCCAGACCTGTTCATTTAGGGCTAGCTACCGCATTGTGCTGTGCAGAGTGACTGTGCCCTCATTCTCTTCCCTTAGCTATGGATCCTGAAGAATCCTGTTGCCAGACTGGAAGTAACTTGCTTAGCCCCCTAAAACACAATTAACTTTTTCTCAGACAAGGTTTTTGGTGGGCCAGGTGGCCAAAGACATTTATAGGGACTGCTGGGGAAAAGAGGCTAACAGGTTTGGTTTCTGCTTGAACTCACCAGCATGAATATGGGCATCTCCGGCTGTAGCGGCAGCAGTAGAATTGCCATTCACGGTCAAGCACAGATGGAAAATACTGACTCTGGAAACCAGCCACCAGCCCATTGTTCGAGCAGGTTTGATACCTAAGAAAGAGGAGAAAGAACAGAACACATAAGGAAAACATGATATTAGATTCCCTGATGGTTTCAAGCATTTATGAAAACAACATTAAAAATTTGGATTCAGGGTGGAAGCTAAGGGTTTGGCTTTGTATTGAGAAGCAGTGTGTGCACTTGCTCTGAATTGAGTAACGATTTTGTATAAGGAAGCGGCTGTAGTTAACTAATAATGTCTTAACATTTATGTTGCACTTAAAACTATTTAAACTATTTTTAAGTATTTAATCATTCCAGTATGCTAATCAGGTGAGAAGATTGTTCTGGTGTTGACATTCTCAACTGTTTACAAATCATGAGGCTGACTTCAAATTAGTCCATTAATACTTTTATCATTGACTGTTGGTATTTGAGCATTTGGGATTCACTGGAGTAATTTTTTCAACTGCTTCTCTACAAAAAAAAAAGCTTTAGAAACTCTTTTATAAGAATTTCAGCAATTTCTTTTGTTTTATTTCTTTCTCAATTACCTGTCTCCAGGAGAAGGCACTCTTAATTCAAAACATTATAGGCTCGTGATGAAATCATGATTTGATAACAGTCACATGAGGAAAACTGAGACTCAGATGCTATGAAATTATAAGACTCACATAAATTTTATGACTGGATCCTCAAAAGAAAAATCTGCTGCTTCATGCTTTCTGTGTACTCAGGGATTGTGTCATACACATAAATCATTACCTTCAAGTAGAATAGACATGGTCTCTAAGCATGCATACCTATGCTTCTCTTTCTGCATACCATAAAAGAATCTGGACACTGAAACCCAAAATAATTCAAGTAATAATCAGTTTGAATAGCTTGCTGCTTGGAGACTAAAGACAAGGAGAGCGTGAAAACAGACAGCTCATTAACTCAGCTGTTGAGTGCTCGTTCTCTCAAGCACCCTCCTAGCCTCATTGTTTCCCTATTGGAGAAAATTATAGGAATTCAGTTTCTTCCATTTCCTTTTCTTTCTTTTTCCTTCATCAAGGAAAACCAGAAGCCTAGAGCTGTAGCAAACCTTCCTCATGATACCATAAAATCAAATACATTGATACATCCTAAAGACTCTTTCAGAAGTAACTTTATGATTAACAAATGCCAAAATTTTCCCCTAGTTTCATTCAGTGACCTCATAGTTTATTTTAATGAGCTCAGCGTTCCCAGAAGGGAAAACACACCATCTAGCAGGGTTTGGTGTTGGAAAGTCATTCACTTGTGCATACAGGTGTTAGCACTCGCAAAGCGTGAGGCTCACGTGTTTGTATGCAAAAGCAGAAGAACATACCAATTTGGCCAGCGCAGAGATGAATTCCTCTGCCTAACTTTCAGCCTCCTCTTCTGAAGCAGGGGTCTCTTCCCTATGTCCCTTCCACTGTCTTCTGTTGTTCAGACAAGATTATTTACATTTGTTTGTATCCCCGCATCTCCCACGTTGCTGGGGCCAGGCGTACTTGCTGAGCGTTGTGAGACTCTTCTGAGGACCTTCAGAGTTAAGCAATGATGGGGACTCTGAGTTGCTATGGTATCACACCGAGTAAGGCAGTTTGGCTCACACTCAGAGGATTT
>NW_009259680.1:1159898-1181190 GCF_000687185.1 Egretta garzetta
TCAGCAGGACTTTGATAGGAAGTTGCTCTGTTTTTTGGCACATAGGCCACGGGAACATATGGCTAAGACTCTGTGTAAACATATTGGATAGCTGCAGATGATTGGTGTTATCCTGATGGAAGAAAGGTTGATACACAGAAATAAAGGGAATGGTTGTACCTGTTGCAAGATGACCACTTTTCTGCATTCATCTATGTTGAGTAGAACCAAACTTGTGTCTCTTGATCTTCTTCCACCTCTCCCCCTTCCCAGTTACATGCATTTCCACTGCTCAAGTCCTTGTGCCCCCTGGGAGATTTTCTAGCTCTTTTGCATAGGTGCAGTAATGAGAGCATTTTCTTCCTCCTTTTCCTTTGCACTTCTCAGAGGATCGCCATTGCCCTGCAATTTCCTATCCCCACCAATCAGCATCTGATACTCCTGCCCATACTCATCTTTGCGGGAGGCTCTTCCTTCTCTTTTTCTCTCCTCACCCACTCACATTCAGCGTGGGAGCCCTGCCCTCTTTCCCGCTCTCTTTGCCCTACAACAGTTTTTATTTTCTTGACACCTCTACTAATATGCTCCAGTTTTGATGGAAAGATTCATCTTGAGAGACACATCACTATCTCTCTCTCTCTCTCTCTCTTTCTGATTGGAAAAAAACTAGCTAACATAACACTCCTATGTTTACATGTGTGCATGTACCAAACTTTAGGAACGTTTGGTTATTTTTAATCCTGATTCTATCTTCTCATGAAAAGTTTTTTTTAAAAAAAACCAACTTGGAGTTGCCTTAAAAATTAGTTTCCCAGATGGAGTACAACTGGACATAAGTAATCTCTTATAATTAAATCGCCATTTTATTTTTAAAATGTTCAGAGTGCAATTTATAATACGCTTTTAAGCTCATGTTCACTTGTCCCTCTCTACTTCTTTCTCATACACAGTCCTGCAATTTGTTATTCAAGCTCAATACTGGGTTCAGTGAAAGAAAGGTAGTGTGACGTTGAAGTACTTTTCTTTAGCTTGAAAATAACACAAAATTTTTTTCCCTGATCTTTCTAATTTTCAAGTAAAATCCAGATATTCCTCCAAAAATGAAGAGATGCTCACAGAAATCGCAGTGCTTATTTGTGGGCTCATATAAAATCTGTTCTTCTCTTTCCTTTTCCCAGTTGGCCTCTTTCCTACAAGCAGAAAGTAGTTCTTCAAGGGAAACAAAAAAACACTCCACACACACCTTTTTAGTCAGATGCTCTATCCACTAATCTGAAAACAACACTTAATATGTGAGGGTTTCTTCCTTCTCTGTTGAATTCACTACTCCTCTTACAGCAAATCCTGCAAACCAGTATGGTGAATAAAAACTAGTGATTCAGAACTTCTGATTTTTGGCCAAGTAAAAAAAAAAATTGCCTTTTTTTTACTAGACCCACTCTGTAGCACTTCTGTTATAGAGGATAATTCAGTATTCAGAGTTAATGTCACTGGGTTCTCCTCACTCATGAAATCCTGACACTGCTAAGAAGAGAGGAAGATGCCTCCTAGAAGGTGAATGCAGAAGACCATGAGAAACCAGCTGGGACTGTGTGGGATTAAACTTGGCAATGGATAGGTTGTTTTGTTTTTCTAGTTGGCTCAAGTTGCGATGCATGAAGAGTTGCCTTTTGAATCTGGTACTGGGAGAAGAGGAGATGAGCTGGCTGGTAGGTGGGGGAGTGGGAAGATTGGTGGTGGTGAGGGTCAGGTGCTGTTGAATATGACGTTGCCCTTCCCTTCCCTCACTTACATCTGTTGGAAATGATGGCAGCGTTTCATAGAAAGTAAGTAAACTGTACAGCCTTATTTTGGGAGGAGTTCTTTGTAGTAACAGGGATATGGTAGCTGAGACTTTCTCAACCTGCTGCAGTTGCTGTGAAAAGCCTCTCCTTCGCCAGTCTTCTTCTGAACTGGTTAATGAGTGTTTTACAGCTGAGTTCTGTCATAGCAAGCAACCAAAGTGCACATCATGGTGTCGGTTTAGTTCAGGTCAGGACTGCTTTCCTTGTTCACCAATGAGCTTTTATCTGTGAGACCAAACTAGAGCTGGTTTGAAAGAAACCCACATAAGGTGGGATTTTGGGACCATGCACGAACTGTTTCACCCTACAGATCCACATAAATTTTGCCACAGTATTTGCAAACATTGACATAGCCTCAGCGACCAAGTGTGTACCTCACTGGCTCAACAGTTGCCTGCCAGACTGAAGACAAACATTGCTTACAACAGTATAATTGTTTTGAGGAACGGCACCAATTGTGGTGACACTTCATAATTATTCCTAAATCTTATTTTTGGTCTTTGCTAGACAAAGTCCCAGAGTGTTGTGCCCAATCTAATGCTGGTGTTGTGCTATAAACCTGTTTCTGAGGCCCTGTGTCCCTCAGATATGTCAGGAATTAGCCTGAGCATCATGTTGTCCTGAGGATGACAACCTGAAGAGGAAACCTGTTCACTACAAATCTGCTCAGGGAAGCCCAAGTCAAGCCCAATGCAGTAAGTGGTGCTGTTAGAGCCTGCACTGAGCCCTGGCCACACTGACCAGGTAGCACTCCCTGAAGCTCTCTGGACACATGCAGAGTCTGACAGCTTGGTAATCACTGGGTCATGCTGCATTAAGGGTGATTTATTCCTTGTAACGGGGTAACCCGAGAGTGTCACTCTGTGTACTTCAAAAAAATCCCACTGTTTTGCTGTAGAGCAGATGGCTCCTGTAAAGCTTGCATCATCAATTACTTTAAAGCTATCTCTCTAGAGCCTGTCACTGCAGAATGAATCTATATATTATGGAGATAATGTCAGACATGGCAAACAGACCCAACAGAAATTACACTGCATGCTTTCATCTGCAGTCCTCCCTGGAGTGCATACGAAGAGAGGCAGCCGAACCTCATGCAGCCAGTAAGACCATGGTTAGAGTGTGAGAGGCATTTTTTAATGAGACATTAGACAGACTGTTTTCCCGGAGTGTTGTTTCACCAAAACATGTTACTTTTCAGTATCCAAAAGTTAATTTCCTTTCCATACAGCTGTGGAGGGGAGGCCCTGTCCTGCTCTCCTGAGTTATTTTTGTGGAGTGTCCTCCCTCTGTGTGACTTGGTTAGTCGCATGATGAAAACTAATTTAATGGTCAGCCTGTTACAGATGAATGCCAAGAGATGAGTGGCTAAGGGCAGGCTCAGGACACTTGAAACACTTGCACTCAGATGAAGGGAACAGCTTTTCTGTGTTTGATTAGGCCATGCCAGTCTCCAGTGGCCACTTCCACGAGGAATCTTCACTATCTGTTGTGAGGTGGTGAGAGGTGTTGTCATGACTTTCACGTGCCAAAGGCAACCTCACTGTCATCTTCAGCTATCTTTTTTTTTCATTTAGGGTTCAGTGATGACTTACTTTCTCCTCCCTGCCCAAAGGGAAGGCAAGGCCCTGTTTACCCTGCTGATTTCTTCTTGACAGTCGCTGATGAGGCCTCCCTGTCTGCAGAAACATCCCTCTTCTCCTCAGATGCTCCCACTGGACTCAGTCCATTGCAGCTGTGCTAAGAGCTTGTAGCACTGTCCCTTTGACATAAACCTAGGGCTTTGAAGAAAATTAACTTGTTTGCGTAGATAGCGCAAATGGGAACGTTTGAAAGGGCAGCTTTATTATCGGATTTGGGTAGTACAGCCTCAGATCCGAGACTTGGGATTGGTCAGAGACTGAGAACAAAAACAGCTCCTCGCAGATGTACCGGGGTGTGCTGCCAGCGCCTGAACAGGAGGCTCCTGCAGACGCTTCCTTTGCTCATGAGTCTGTCTTTGTGCCCAGTTTGTGGGAAACAGGGTTGTGTGCCTACTTGAATGCTCTGCATGTGTGTCTGCACTTAAAGAGAAGGCAAAGGAGAGTGGGAATGGGGGTGGGGAGGGAGAATCTAGATGTCTGTTTTTTCCAAGTCCCATCCAAACACTTTCTCAGAAGTCTAAACAAGGAAAAGAGGTGATAAACATGCATTAAATACCACTTGGCTGGAAATGTTTCTGCTTTGTGCCTTATGGGTAACTGGGAGTGTACTGGGGATATGGCACGGTTCCATCTGTATTATGTAGCGTAAAACAAACATTTTCTCCTAGAAGGAAGAGTTGCTTGTCTTTCACTTGCAAGCTTTTGTTCGTTTGTTTGTTTGATCCCTGTCCTTTGGTACAGTCACTTTCAGGCAAGAAAAATAGTTTTTTCTGAAGTACCTCGTTCAAAGACTGGTCTGTAGACACAACTCTAGTATTCAGTGAAGCAGTGAAGAACAACCTCAACAGCAATCGCTCAGACCTTATCTTTTCTTAGATGGTGAAATATTTACCCAAGGTCAAACTTCCTCCAGTACAAATGGAACTAAACCCCAAAACTTTATTCTGTCTGAAAAGGCTGTATTCCTTGAGATGTCGCAGCATACAAATAAATTGAAGGGTTGTGTAGGATCACGGCATGTCCTGAAGACCTTTCCCTCCTTCAGACATGAGTATTTCCAAATTATCCAGGAACAAATTCTGCTCCCTATATCGAATAGCATCTTCGTTAGCAGATCGCCTCTGAAGGAGTAAGGTGTTGGGGCAGATTCAACAAAGCCTTTGTACACGTAGTTAACTTTAAACGTATTCACAGATTAATGAAGCTGAGGAGACATCCCTGGTCATCTGATCCAATCTATTGCCAAAGTTTTCACTATGAGTCTTGTAACACACTCACAGGCTTCTCGTGTCCATTCAGTGAAACTCAAAAGAACATGCTCTCTTCAGAAGTGTATGTACACATATGCTTAACTCCAGGGATGCATTTATTAAGCAAAAGCACCTATAGTTAGATGTGTTCTGAAATGCCAGTAGGTAATTCTAGGCAACTGTCAGAGGTGATTGGTCTTCATGAGTCTGTTTCTGGAGAGAGATGGGTGCCCCAGAGAGCAGATTTTCGAGTACCTGTTTCTCTCCATTGACTCTGGAAGGGGGCAGAGGTCATAGACCAGGCATTGTGATTTGATGCCTAATGTGGGTCTGTGTCACTGCCCTCTTTCTGCTGAATAATTTTTTCATATCCGTAAGATGCAAAGTCTTACAGGTTTAATCCTAGAAGTCCGGATAATACCTGGTGTTAGTGTAGGAGGCAAATTACCTAAAACAGCTCTGCCAGTGGTTCCCTCCTGCCGTCCAGTCCCCCCAGCTCTCCTATCCCTACTCTCCCCATGTCCACTTCTGCCATTTCCCCCCCAGTTCTAATGGCCAAAGAAAATAATGAGTTGAAGGCTCTTTCTTTTCTCTGCTTTATATTCCCAATTCATTTTCTCTTTAAAGCTTTTCTTGATTTGTTGTCTTTTCTAAAGGAAGAAACCTCTCTTGGGTTTGTCTCTGTTGTGCAGCTGCACAACAGTCAGGAATGATGATTTGTGAAAAGCCATAAATATAATTTGTCAGAGGTCAATTTTTGGTGCTTCTGCCAGATGAGAGTTTCTGGGACATGGCTGAGAAACTGGAGGAAACTCAGAGGACAGCTGTACGTATGATCAGCACTTGCTTAGGAGTGTTGGAATATAAAACTTCCATGGGAGAACTAGAAGAATGAAGACATGTTCGGCCTGAAAGCAAAAGCATGGGTGAAGGTGCATGGGTGAGGGAAAGGCAAGACTGCTACCTATTAATAAGTTAAAGAGATTTTACAAAGGATGCAGTGTGCAGTGTGCTTGTTCTCATTCCTCAGTGGAGGTAGGGCAAGGAATAAAAAGCCTCAATTACAGTAGAAGGAAATGTAGCTTAAATTTTAGGAAAATCTTGGCAGCTTTGTAGTTTTGGGTGGTGTAAGCCATTGAACCTCACTGGATGTGATGTGCAAGGTGAGACAAAGTACCCTGTGAGGCAGAGCTGAGGAAGGAATATTACAGTCCATCCTACACGGATGGGGAATGGACTAGCGAGTCCAGCAGAGTGCTGTGTCACCTGACGTGAGGACGATGCATTGCTCACCAACAGCTTGGTTCGTCAGGAGATCAGTGGGGAAATAGAGGTGGCCAAACAGGAACTAATGGTACAGATTGTGACTCATATTTGTGGTCCCACTGGATGACTGAGTGGATCTCCTGAGAATTGGGGATGGCTCCAAACTGCACTGAGCTGGGCGTGGAAGAGAGAGGAGAGGCAGCTATGAGAAGTGAGACTGCCAAGAGAGGAGGTGTGGGATTGTCAAAGGCCCCACAGGCTACATCCATGCTGTCACATTCATTTGAGGTTTGAGTTTGCACTCAGACGCTCCAGGCTGTCTGCCTGTTGGCCCACACTTTCACCCCAGCCTGGGATGAGCCTGCTGGGTTCTTGGGCAGCAGTGTCTGGGCACAGCAAGGGATGTTGCTGGCTTACAGCAAGCCTCTCTCCATGAAGCACTGTAGATGCAACCAGCTCAGCCCTGGGTGCAGAAAACTGCAGAACACAACAAGGCACAGCTAGCTAAGATTTATGGGAATAGCCCAAGTAATTAGGAGCACAAGTTCACCTTAGCAAAGGGGTGTGTGCTCCCTAATAACTTTGGTGTATTCCCCCCTCCCCCCAAAATAGACAGAAAACAGAAAGAAGATCTATGCAGAAAAGACAGATAGATATAAGGATGTTGGTCTGGAAGGGTGAGCTAGAGAAGAAATAACTAAACTCCAAAAGCTAGGAACGAGAGTAAAACAGAGTTAAACACATTAAAGAGGGGCTGGAAAAGAAATAGATTTGGAGAAAGGATAGGGCTGGCAGTAGGAAAAAATGGAGGGAAGAAAGAGGAGAAAGTGAAAAGATTTTTTTAAGAGGTGAAGGAAATGAGATTCAGATAATACACTGCGGATGTAGTCATGCTAAGCATACAGAGCATGGTGATGAATATGGCCCCATGGTTAGATAGCAGAAGAAAACGTTCTGTACAGACTTACACAGTACCCTGTTTGCGAGAAGTGAACTTGAGCAATTGCTGCCAGGGATTTTTAGAAAGAGAATAATAATTTTATTTTGAACAATAGAAAGGTCTAATTCAAAATTACTGTGCAATAAGTAGAAATTGCATCAACGTAGGAAAAATGAAGAAGTCATCCAGGATTATCACAGTGTCTTCTTTCTGCCTGTTTTGCAACCCTTCCCCTTTCTTTTCAGTTCTTATTCCAAAATTAAGTATAGGGTCAATCTTTTTTTCCTTAGCAATTGCATCAGCCATAGGAATGTATCACGTGGTAAACGAAGGAGTATGAATAATTCAGAAGAAAATTTTGAATCATTTAAAAAGCAGAAGCTTCACATTTCATTGCTAACCTGTCCCCATATAACATGAAATCTACAAAAATCACATTGCAATTTCTGGAACAAAACCATTTCAAGTATTTGAAAATATTCTTGCATTCATTTCATTCTGTCCAAAGAATATTTCAAACTCACAGTTTTCCAAAACCGTGTTTCACATTTCATGAAAAAATCAGAAGGTAATTAAATACTGGGCATGTGCTGCCTAAACATGAAACACTTACACATTTCCAGAAATTATTGTGACCATAAAATGTGATCACCTTTACCTCTAAGGTTGGTGGAAAATGTAATGTTTAGTTAACAAAAACTGACTGTATTAGGGAATTAACATGATCTTTTGCTATCATTATCATGCATATATATGCCATTAGTGGGGCTTTTTGGCTCCTGTAATACCAGTATGACAAGAAAACAGCCTTTGACTGGGCCTCAGCCAAAAAGCTTAGCAACAAAAACACAAAGAGAAAAGCCAGTGCAATACGAAGATTTTTTTTTTCTAGTGATAAGAGCAGGAGGATGGAGTGAGGAGTTTTACAGTTTGTTCCCCAGTTTAGTCACTGATTCAATGTGTGGCCTTTCAAGAGGGACTTTATCCTCTCCTTACTGAAGGTTCATGCCTCATTTTCCTCATCTGTGAGACAACAATAGCAAGACCGAACCACTTTGCAGCTGAGGTTGTGAGTGACCAAACGACACGGCTTTTCTAAAGCACGCTGAGACCCCCCCAGCAAGAAATTGCTACAGAGAAGGCAAATATGATGCTGATCACCTCACACACATGCATCGTGATTAAGGAGTTTCAGGCGGTCATCCAGGGCAGTGAAGCCACTGGTTATGACGGCATTAAGATGTGTTTGCATTGCTCTGACTGCAGTATTAGCACCCACATTTCACAGGGAATATCAGGGCTGTGCCCTCCGGGGATGGTTGGGGGTGTCCTACCATTCGGTTCCCGCCCTGTTGATCTCTTCCCACCAGCACTCTGTCGGCTCACCGAGGCTCTGGGCCGCCGGCATGCAGGCGTAGTTCCACAGTCTGTCAGAGCCTTCCTTCTTGTTGAAAACGCTCCTGACGGCCACGATCACCTGCCCATGTGGGCACTGGAAGTTGAAACCCTGCCGGTACACATTGACCCATTCATCATTATCTCCGTAGTTATAGGGACCGTAGTAATAGTCACCGTACTGGCCCCACACCACGGTCACCAGAGGCAGGAACACACAGAGAAGGATGAGGTCCATCCTGAGGATGTTCCTGGCTTAGAAATGCCCCACTGGTTTGTTGGGCTGGCCCTTTTATATCGCCTCTAACATTTGGCTTCCAGATGTTATGCTTCCAGATCCAAGTGCAATGTGTCATTGCTTAGCAAACCTTCTCTGAGTTACAGACACGTCCAATTACTTTTAAGGTGGAATTCTGCAAGTAGTGTAAGTCTGCAGGCTGAAGAACAGGGTCATCCCACCACCACAAACCATCTGTGATCCCTTGCTGCAGAGCTACTGTATAGAGCAGTATACACATTGTAGTACAACTGCCACAGGCATCCCTCTTTTATCCTCAAGACAGCAGTTAAGTTTGAAAACGACTTCATTTGAAATTAAAGCTCTATTTGAAGTTGCCATTCTCAATCATTAGTAACAGGCAACAAAACGTGATCGTGTGTGTGTCCCCACCCTCTTTTCCCTAAATATCTGTGGCATGATTGTGCCACTCCCTGGAAGGAAGGGAATTGGGCAAGGTGGGGGAATTCACTGCTCCCGTTGTAAAAAATCCTTTATACATTTTGGTTTGGTTTGGTTGGAGGGGAGGTGGAGCCTGAATGACTGAGACTCTGGCTTGGCATGGAAACAGCCCACCCTGAGAAGTAGGGCATTGGCTTCTTCTGTGCAGAACTGATTTTGCTACAGTTGTGAGTGAGCACTGTACAACTGCGGACTCAGCAGATGTTTTAATGTCAGGGTAAAAGATGGCATAAGCTTCACGGGTCACCATAGCCTATGGAAATGTTTGAGCAAGGGCCTTTAAGCTACCTTGCATTTATCATGGGCTAGAAACATGGGGCTACTGCTGAGGAACTGCTGTGCTGCAGATTCAAAGCCTGGCTTGCCACTTGGAAATGTGTTTATATGCCACATCCTCAGATAATTTCTTTATAAGGAAACTAGCCTATACAGGAGAGTATGGAACGGTGTGCTTTACTGAACTGTGTACTTGGCCCATAGAAAACTGTGGGGCCTGAGCATGTTTTAATAAGTAAGACAATCCAAAGTCAGATTAATCTAACATAGTCCATATATGCATATGTTGCCTATGCTGTGTTACTAGTGAAATGTGTGACCTGTGGAATGGCTCTAGATTCAGATCCTGTCTGTTCCAGGGAAACCCCCAAAAAGGATACAGAGAGTGTTTCTTGCTGCAGGTTTCTCCTTCACTCTTTTCACTACTCCTCTTCCCCATTTGGGCCAGGCAAAAAAAAAAAAAAAAAATGTGTATGAGCTTTTCTTCTGTTGCTGATACTATCAGAAAGATCTGTGATGGGTTAACAGTGGACTTGCTCTTCTCCAGGGATCTCCAAGCCCATCATGCCTGGTCATTGCTTTGCAGGACCATAAGCATCCCAGGAAGCGGGTGCCTTTACAAACCAGCCCCAGACGTCAAAAGCTTCCTTCAGCCTCATCAACCAGGCCCTTTTGTGCCATTAGTTAATGGCGCTTTTTTGTAGCAGAGCCTTGTTTGACAAAACTGTAAGTGGGGCTTGAGCTCTTTGGCAGGAGCACAGTGCAGCAATATCTTAGTTGTCCATGCTCACAGCCAGTGCGGATCCACATGAACCTGGCATCTGAGTGCTGCTGATCCAGCTCAGTGCCTCAGCTCCAGCTGTAGCAGCCCCAGATGCCTGGGGAAGAGGGCTGGGGAGACAGCACAGAGCAACCCTTTCCTTGGAGCTGCCTTCCTCTAGATCTTGGGTAACACTGGGGAACACAGGTGGCCAAAGTCTAATGAGAGGAAATTTAAGATTAAAAACCCCATAGTTATCCTGATGGGCACCAGAGTGCAGACCTGAACTTCATGATCTCACACGAGTTTTTCAGCTAACTCGATAGTGTATGGTTTTTCCCTCTTACTTCCTTAGACACGTAGTCAACATCTGGGAGCACTGCACACTGCTGTATATGCCTGAGAGGCATTCTGGAAGACGTTTTAGCAGGAAAACACCACATTATCATATATATATTATCCTCACCTCACATAACCCTTTATAACCACCATTCCCTGGAAGGAAGTCCTCACATAACCCACACAAAATCAGGGTCAAGAGAGTCAGGGAAGAGAAGGGGGAGAAGGGCTCTGTGGAGGGTAGGGCACAGTCTCCCGTTGCCTGCCTTGGACACACGTGCGAAGCTTCGAGGTGTCTTGCCACTTCCTACATACAGTCTACCCTGGCTGATCCCGGTTAGTGGATAGGATGGCACTTCCATGCTGCACTGTGATCAAGAAGTGGTTTGGCAGGGGAGAAAAGCTGTGCAGGGAAGACAGCAAACACGAGAGTTGTGAAACTACAACTCCCTGTAGCAGCTATGGCAGTGCAGACATGTTCTGACCAGGGACTGGCTGAAAATCTACAGTTCTGTGTTTCTGGATCCAATGCTCTCTGGGAACTTTTAATATTAAATTTCATGCTTTGTTCTCATACTGAATAAAACCAGAAGAGAGCAGAATTTCTTACAGGAGGAACATGATGGTTTTTAGCCACCTTGGAGAAGGGTGGTATTTGTGAGTGGGAGGAACTGTGATTTGAAAATTCCTGTAGGGGTTAAAAAAAGAGAATAGTGTGCATACATGAATTTTGTTTTTGAGTAATGCTCGTTCAGCTCTGCAGTTCACAGCTGCTTGGTTCATGGAGCAAAGCCGGGGCTACATGCGACTTGTTTCGCTAACATTTCACACCATTGCTCCAACCCAGATAATTCCACTGATGTTGCCAGTGCTGAGAGTTGCAATTTTAGCTGTGTTTCCATTGACTCACTGGCATGTTAACCACTATGCCTTATTCTGTTCTGGCCAATGAATGAAACATAGCAGTTCAAAAACCACTGGCTAGAAGATCTGCAAACTGGTCTGGAGCGTGGTGACTTTGGTTGGCTTCAGCTAGAGTTTGCACTAAAAGAAAAACAAATGATATTTAAAAATCAGTCCCTCTCTGAAAATTACTTACCCTTTGATTTGACTTTAAAAACATCAGCTGCATGCCTTCCACATCCAATCTTTGGAAAAGCAGAAAGTGTCAATGAAGTAGTAAATATGAGGTGCTGAGACCAACCTTTCATTATCAGTTCCTTGCTGTGGAATCTATATTGGCTGGTAATTTTATTCCCTATCACTTCTTAGAAATGCTGCATTTAATCCACACAAACAAGTATTTAATTTCTGTCTTGCCCAGTGATGGCAGATGAAAGTGATTATTCTTGATAGCCCCCCCACCCCCCCCACCCCCCGGCCTAACTTTGAAGTTAGCTCTGCTTTTAAGCACAGTTTGGACTAGAGGTCTTAAGAGTAATGTTCTTTCCAACCTGAATTACTCTGTGTTTCTCTCCCGATGAAGCTACCAGATGCAGCATTACTTAGCGCTGCAGGTGTCATTACTGCTTTGGAGCCATTAGGAGAAATGCTGCAGCATTCTCTTACCACGCCATGATACAGCCGTGAAATGCAGAGAGACTGCAGTGCTTTGAACTAAAATCGCAGACGTAGTAGTAGTGTTCGAATGAATAACAGTAGCCAGCTTAATGGGTTTTATATTAGCGCTCGAGCTCTATACTAAAATAGGAGAAAGAACAGAAAAGCTTTATTTATTATTTGGCAAACACAGAGATACTAGAGCTGCAATGAGAACAGCAAGGGTTCAGGCTTGATCAGTGACAGGTACAACTAGACCTGTCTCTACAAAATTGGGTTGCATGAAAGTCGTATTATCTACTTTTATTGGAGTAGCCGTGCTCCTGAAGTTCCTGCATCTGCAAAGGGCTGACTCACGGGCAACCAGTTTTTTGCCCCACTCTGAGGGCAGAAGGGTGTTATCTCACAGCACTTCATCCTTCAGATGCCCAGGAGTGATCCCGTCCCATATTTCTCAGGACTATAGCCAGAAGTGAAGCTTTGCATTTTGTGCTGGTGAAGGAGGCTGAGTGTATATCCTCCAAGCCCTGAAGTCCTCTGCACACAAAACAGGCACGGCAGAAGCAGTGACAGTAGCAGCAGCGATACACATCCACTTCCAAGCTAATGCACCCGCATCATGGCTTTTCACAGTGAGAAGAAAGTGTTTTTCATGTCAGCTCATTGCATCTGTGAGGTCGCACATTTTGAACACATTTTCCATATTTTATTACACGCTGTCTCAGAGTGATGCTGGCAGTTCTGATAAAGCAGAGTGGCTTGGATGAGTCAGGGAGGCTGCATGATCTGGGAGCTGTAAATTGAATTCAATTACTGATTGCTTTTCCATGCCATCTTTGCAGCATGACTTTTTTTTTTTTTTTTCTAATAAGCTTCCTGCATCGTTGGGTTTTATAAAATGTGAGGATTTGGGGTGCTTTTATTATGTTTTTGAAATGAGGTTACGGAAGCCTTGGTAATGCGGAGAAGGATGAAGCTGCTAGAAAGCTGTGCTTCACAAGGGATAGATATATCCTTGTCAATTTTTTAGCTCAGTTATTACCTTCTTTCGGAGTAATGTATATGGTGAAGGCTGTACTTCATTTGTCAAGGCTTCCTACTGTTAATGATATTTTTTCTAGCACCTTTCACTTGATGTTCTCAAAGTACTTTGATTAAATTCATGCACCTTCTTGAAAAGTAGGAAAAGTTAAAAACTCCTTATTTTACACAGTGGGTCCAGTGATCTGCCCAATGTCCACCGGTACCTCAGGGGCAGAAACAGATTTTAAACTCCAGCATCCAGACTGTCAGCATCCAGACTGTCAGCATCAGACTCCAGCCCCAGGAAACCACAACTTTTCCCAACCCCTTCTTCCTGCCACTTCCCTGAAGAGACACTGGTTCAGCTTCTACTTAACGTAGCTCTTCCTTTGTAAAAGGAAAGCTGCTGCTTAAGATCCTATGATACCAGAAGGTATTGCAGAGCTGTTTTCTCTTTGGAAGTAGCTGTAGAAATTTCTGATACGATACCGCGTGGAATATTGCTGTGGAGAAAAAATGCGCTTAGCTGCAGTGCTATTTTTCCAAGGTTATGATAAGCCTTTGGATTACTTTTATAATAGCCTCCTGCCTGCATGTGTGGTATTAAATCATGGGCCAAGTAATAGAAACAAACAGGAAATGCAAAACTTAAGTCAAAATCTCTGAAGAAAGTGTAAGGAAGCTGCATTGAAACATTAGTAAAGAAACGACAGAAACAAATTTTCCTGGTCTGGGAAACCGGCTAGATACCGTGATAAATCTTTTCCATCTGCAACTCTGAAATCTAACATTTTGAAAATGTAATTTTCAAGTAATCAGTGAACAACTGTTTCATAGATTGATGCTAGATCAGATTACCCCAAAAAACTGGGTACAAAAGTGACAGTCACAAACCTTTGTAACAAACTTTTCCCTGGACACACAAATCTTGGAGTGGGGAAAAGTTGGAGAGAGGAAAATGGTGCAAGGCAAGACATCCTTATCAACTGCAGGGTTTGTGCAGACATCCTAGAATGTCTACACAGAATATTCTGCCATCAAGTAACCCAGGAGCCTATTGCCGTTGTTACTGACTTCTACATATCTCTCCCCAGAAATAATTTCAAACAGATTTACTGGGAGATATTTAACCAGTTCTGATACAGACATTCCTCAAATCTGGGCATGAGGAACTGTGTAACTTGACTATTACGTACATATAGCAAGAAGTCCTGTACAGCTTATGAACAGAAAATTATGCATTTTTTGTCCAGGTCCACTAGCACAGGAGAAGTTTGGTGATTCCTGCTCTTTCAACTCCTGCATGGTTTAATCATGGTAACACAGGGTTTTGTCAGAGCAGTGAGAGAATGGCTCCTCCCCACTCTGTGCATCAGGCTGTAAAAGTTGCCCTGTTCTACTAACCCTTACCATTTGTGCTAATAAATTCATTCCCTAAAGTTGTTGCAAATTACAGAGCTGTTGCAATTACAGTGACTCTTCCAGGATGATTACAATGAGGAAAAACCAATTTGATGAGTGTTTGCAATTACAGCTTCAAATGTCAGGACAGGGCAAGGTATTTTTCCAATTACATGCCACTGCGAAACGCTAGGTGTTTTTTTCCCAGTAGTCTTTGCCAAAAATGTCTTTTCTTATTGCTGTAGCTGTCATTGTTGTTACCACTGTTTCTTCTAGCATGTATGCTTAACATCTGAAACAGGTCTCTAGTCCTGTACTAAACCTGGTCAGACATGGTGGAGTGTTGAAAGGTGAAACTGCCAAAAGAAAAGTAAAAAGCCTAAAGGCTACTGGAAATTCAGGTGGCATTGACTCAGGAGAAAGCCAGATGATTTGGGCTAGTCAGTGCTGAACCTCCTCACAGATTTAGCAGGTAGCATTTTACCAGGACCTTTTTATACATGAGTAACTGAATCCCCCTTTGTCATCGAAGATCTCCTATTTTATATATATATATATATAAAATATCTTTATATTTAGTCTTTGGGCTAAATTCAAGCTTAGCTATTTCTGTGCTGTCTAGATGTTGGTGGTTCCTGCTTGATATAGCTGGAGAGCTTTCTTGGAAAAGCAGTCTTCACCAGATCATTGGAGGCAGAAATGTTTTAAAACTTTATATGACTCCTTCAGAAGGAGTTTTCTTCTCCAGTGGTCTTGCTGGAAAGTTGAGTGAAATTGGTACTAAGCCTAATGCATAAGGAGTTTTCAGTAGATCTATGAAAAATTACCTTTTCCCTCTCTCACCTTGTTTTAAGTTTGACCTCAAAATGTGTAGCTTCAGCTGATTCTTGAAGCATTGAGAAAGTCTGTTATGATAAAATGGGTAGGAAAAAAATTAAATTCTAATGCAGAAAAAGTTAGAAAAACAAAACAAATTACTTTTGAGGTACTCTTCATAATCTGAGAAGAGATGCAAAAGAGGGGCAAGCCCTATTTTGTTTATTTTGTAAGTCTCACACAAAGCTTGTTTCCGTGTATGGCTCAGTTACCTTTTCTTTCAGTTTAATCCATGGGCAGCCTTTTAGAAAAGGCCACAGCAGCCAGCTGTGGCATTTTCAAAATCCATGGACTACTGACCTTGGGCTTAATATGGGCCACCCTTTTCCAGGGGTGTGGCTGTAGCCGTTGGACTGAACAGCATGAAGGGGTCAATCAGCTGTGATCCTTGTCATGGAAACCGGCTGTCGTGGATGGTGAGAAGGTTTCTCCTTCACAGAGTTTTTGTATCATTAGAAAGTTCTCACGTGGCTTTCTCTAGCATATACCATGACCTACAGATCATAACATTGCTGTGAAATGCTCGAGGGGAAAATCTGAACTAATCACTCATAATAACTCTGCACAGACCCATGGGGTAAGTCTGAGGTCAGGGCTGAACTGATCTTTGATGTGAGAATGGCAGTAGCTGTAATTCGCTTGCTGGTCATGGGAACAGAACCAAGCCAAAACCAGTTTTCTCGGGGCTAGATAAGGGGGAGAAGGGATGAGGATGTGACTTAGGGGTGTCTCTGTTTTACATGCAAAGGACCCTGTCTCTGCATGATCATTCAGGCCAGTGCAAAGCAAATGCTGAGTAGGAAGACTCAGAGCTCATGGTGTTTTATACCAGTTTTGTACTTTCTCTGTGCAGGCTTCTTTTTGTCAAAATAAAATCTTGAGAGTTCAGAATGATCTTGCTTTAACAGTCACTAAACCGAGTGCTATGTGGCAGCCCATGTTATGTGGGAAATAAAAAGAGATGCTTAGTTGGTCCCCTTTGGCCATATGGTTTGTGAATTGGGATAGCTGGAGTGACAGTGTAGCCATTGAAACCCAGCTCCTGGCCCAGCTCTCGGTGCCCTCCGTCCATTTGCATTCTAGTCATGAGTGTTATTTCTCTTTTTTTTACTTTTTTTTTTGCTTTTGTGGTGCTGCAGATGGTGGTGAGAAGAAGGGGTGGGGGAGAGGAAGAGAAAATTTGGGGATGGGGCTTCTGCATCTTGTCACTGTAATTCATTGCGATCTGACCTTCTGGATTTTCAGCCCCCCTCAGCCATCCACCACTCTTCATGTGGCTGTCACCTTGTGTTATTGTAATTAGCAACTGCCAGCCCCAAAGATCTGACGGTGGAAGTGAAAAAGTCCCAGAGGCTCTCTGCCAATTTAAAGTTAACCCTGTCGGTGCAGGACAGATTGCCCTGCTCCAGAAGTAGCTTCTTGGCATTTGTGCTGAGCCAATCCCATGCTCCTGGCGTTGTAATCCAGCTCCCTCGTCTCACCCCGCTTTCTTCTCCTTGTGCCCTCCCAGCTCCCAGGGCTGCTGCACCCTCCTTCCTCCCCCCACGCCACCCCTCTTTGCTGGCTATGAGGCGTGCAGCCGCTAATGAGAGCGCTCAAGCTGACGGTCCCAGGCTCCGCGTGGGTGGATGATAAACGTGGCTTTCCGTGGCTGCACCAAGTGAGGTCTGTCTGCCCAGCCTCAGAAATGACCCTGACGCTCTGCACCCGCCTCTCTTCTCCTTCCCCTCTGCCTGGGTCTCCTCCTCCCCCTGTGCAAGCACCACAGAGTATTAACCCACCCAGGTCCCTGCCCATTTCCGTGGCCGCTGGTTTATGCCGCTGTCTGAGACTCTCCGTCTCTGCTGCTGAGGGTGCCTCAGCCAGGGGGAATGAAAGCTGGGTCAGGTCTGCCTCCTCGCGCTACATGTTCCTCACCTTTGTAAAGGGCTTACAGACTTTCTCCAAGCGTGACTGGCAACTGCTGTTGTCAAGGCCCTCGTTACCTGGCATTTACAAATCTTGCTTTGCTGTCTTGTAAGCAGGGGGTGGCTGGAGGCCATCCTTGTTGCTACTCTGTCTGGCTAATTTGGAACGGCTCCTGCTCAGGTGCTGTGCCGAGGTGACAGTGCAGTGACAGCTCAAAGGGAGGTTGCCTTCCCCTGGGAAATATCTGGGGTTTCAAACAAAAAATTGGAATATGGAGAGCGCAACGATGTCTGACAACCCAGCCTTTGTAGTCTTTGTATCTGTTCAGACAAATAGAGCACAGCCAGGTAACAAAGATGCTGATAGTCCTGCAGTTCAACTGGGTGATGAACCATTTCAGTGCATGTGACAGGCAGGTTGCACACTGCCCTGGCTCAGATACCATTCTGATAAGAGTTCACATAAAACCAAAAATATATTGGCTTGACCTATTCTGCACACTCCTGTATAGGTACAGGTTTTTTTACTCCCAAGTTCATAAAAGCTGGTACCTGTAATTCTTTCAGATAAGGCCATGCCCTTTTTTGCGGTAGCTCCACACTGCCATAATTAGTTTTCATCCATGATGTGCTTCCCCCACATGCCCTGTGTTGTTGCAAGCAGTCACAACAATCACTATTGCTACAAACTGCCTGTTTCTTAGTCCAGCTTTTTGTAGGGCTGGGGCAGATCAGCTCCTCCCCATGACCGCAAAAAGGGTTAACTGGGAGCCCCTGAAACATGATTTCAGTATTGGTCTTTACGTGCTTGAGTCATGATGCTCCTGAGCCTGCTCTCAGCTGTCAAACATGCAGATTTGCCTTTGCACCACACAGCTTATCGTGCCTCATGCCCATCCACATGGCAGGCCATTTTTGTAAGAGCACTCTTGTATTTTGTTGGTGTGCCTGACACCATGCTAGATCCCAGCAGTAACTGTGTTCACCAAGAAGCAGGAAAATGCCTACATAGCTATTACTGCGTTTAGCTTCTCTAATCACACCAAATTCTGATGGCTTGCCAATGACATCTGCAGAATAATGCATCCTTTTCTTTGTAGAATCATAGAATCGTTTAGGTTGGAAAAGACCTTTAAGATCATCAACTCCAACTGTTAACCTAACACTGCCATCCCACCACTAAACCATGTCCCTAAGCACCTTGTCTACTCATCTTTTAAATACCTGCAGGGATGGTAACTCAACCACTTCCCTGTGCAGCCCGTTCCAATGCTTATCAACCCTTTCTGTGAAGAAATTTTTCCTGATGTCCAACCTAAACCTGCCCTGGCGCAACTTGAGGCCGTTTCCTCTTGTCCTGTTGCTCATTACCTGGAAGAAGAGACCAACCCCCACCTTGCTACACCCTCCTTTCAGGCAGTTGTAGAGTTGTGCTATGCTCTAGGTTATTTTATTGCATTGAGAGCTCCAACAGCTTTATTAGGGCAGCAGACTCCCCATTTTTCTTCTCACCTTCAGCATATTTACAGCCACTGCTCATCATCAGAGAACACTGTGGGTCTGTGGAAGAGTAGCCTTGAGAGTGCATAACCTTGGTTTTTATTATTTGCCTTATACAGATAAACGAAGAGAAAATAGTTCCCAGTAAATGTAAAAATAGACACAGAAAGAATGAAGAAGAATCTGCAGAACTCTAAAAAATCTCTGGAAACAAAGTTATGTGTTTGGGTTGTTCATAAGGCGAGGCATTAGAAAAGCAGGCATGACAGGCACTAGTGGAATAGTTTGTGCTTGTATTTTGTGACTGCCTTCAAGGGAACATGACATGATTAAGAGAAATTTCTGCTCATTACTGAAATGCCTGGCTAAATTTTATGCCCACGCAGCGCAATGCAAAGTGTCAGCACCCATTGGTTCTGGAGATCATGTTTTAAGCTAACTAGAATTGTGTGTGGATAAGTCTTGCACTACTAGGTTAAGCTGCCTCTGTAGCTGTACCTAGTGATGCTTTCTGGAAAATGGAAAGGTTTGTCTTCAGTAGCCATCAGATACTTGGCACCAGCTGAAGGAAATAAGGGCCAGAAGTTGCCATTCTACTAACCACGGGCAGCACCACCTCACCTTTCTCATGCTGCAATGGGCACAGCATAGTTCAGGTTGGAAGGCACCTCTGGAGGTTTCTGGTTCAACCTCTTGTTCAAATCAGGGTTGGCTGAAGATCTGACAGGGTTGCTCATAGCTTTATCCAGTCTTGAAAACTTTAAAGGATGGAGAATGCACAACCTCTCATTTTTCCACCTGCAAACAGAAAATATAAGTTACAGTGCATGGCAATGTAACATCTTTGTGACCAGAGGAACTTGGTAACAGAATCAAAGCTGTTGTTATTCTGCTACTTATGCACTCCTCTGCTCTGTAGCTGTCTTCACCACTATCCCTTTCAAAGCGTTATGTTGAAAATTATATATATTTAACTTTAGGAGGCATGTTCTGCCTCAGTGACCTTAGAATATTTAAAGTCATGGATGCAGATGCATGCCACACATGCAGTAAAAGTCAAAGACTGTTTCTCAGTCTATGGTAGGCCCATATGCCAGCTCCTACCTGGTTATTTTTATGAAGGATGCAAAACCCAGCAGCTAAAAAGAGTGCATCAATGTTCTTTCATGTCAGCAATGGCTTAGACCAATTGCCTGGGGAACTCTCACTGTCCCTAGCCCAGTAGTGCTGCAACTCTCCAGATACCCTGGCAACTTTGTACCCAATAAAAGAACTGTGCTAACTGTTTGAAACCCTTTTTATGTCTTCCTTCTAATAACATTTTTGTGTATTTAAGCCTAAGCTTCAGAATATCAGCAGTGCAGTGGGAGGTGCTAGTTTAGTAAATCCTGGAGTCCTAGGTTAATAAATCCTGACACACTGGGTTTAGTCACAGCTCAAGCCAGCTCTGCCACTAGACTGTTCTGTATCCTTTAGCAAATTGCTTTGCCTCTTCATGTTTCTGTTTGGCCTTCTGCTCATTTTTGTTTTTTCTGGCCTGATGCTGTAAGCTCAGTTGTTAAATTACTGTCTCTTACTATTGATTGGACAATCAATGTCTTGCAACCCCAAACAAATGCCCATATTCCCCAGCTATTAACTATTTTTTTCTTGCTACTTGCTCTCTGTCTTTTCACAGGAAAACTCACAAGATACTCTGTCTTGTCCTATTGTGGAAGAAAATGGGGGGAAAAAGCTTCCAATTGTTCAGCAGAAAATTAAAAATTGTTTCTTACCCAGCAGTTATAATAACTGCTATGAGCCTGTCTCTTTAGATACATGATTTCCTGACATTAAATGAATTTGACATTTACAGCTGCTTTTATTTCTTCCAAGAGCCTTGTCTCTTTTTTCCCACTTAAAGTGCTGTTGTACTCTGAAAATTGTTGTTAATATTGGCACCATGGGGGCTCCATATTTCTTATGTCAAATTTACTCAGAGCATAAACATGTGGATTGACAGCAAGAAACTCCCTGGCTTTTGTGGCCTTTGGGTTATGGTATAAAAGGCCTTTGCTAACTCGTAACCCTACAAACCTGGACCTCAGCGTCTGCCTGAATTGTGCAGGAGAGGCGGAGGGTGATGGAGGAGAGCGTGATGCACAGCGCCAAGAATAGGCTGTGCAAGAAAAGCAGAGACAGCAGGCTTCTCTCCTGTGTCCTGCTCTTGCTGCTACAGAGGATTTATGACGTTGTTACAGGCTTTGCCGTGAACTGAATATGAATAGCACTTCTCCCGGACTGTAGTATCATCAGCATTTTTGCTGCATTGGCTTCGTTGCTTTGCTTCAGTACTCCGGTGAGCTGACGGGCAAAGTCCAAAGCGGCATGCTAAGATCCCCGCAGCGCTGCGGGCAAAATAATGCCCAAGCTGCAGGAATGAGGAAATAATGTACCTCGTAAGTGCCCCGCACTTAGGCAGAGAATCCCTGGGGACCAGCAGAAAACCTGGAGAGGGTGTTGCCAAAAATTCCTTCTTCACTGTCATCCGCTGCAGAGAAAATAATTTGCATGTAGTTACTGCTCTACGACTTGCCTGAAACAGCCTCAGCCCTCCC
>NW_009259680.1:1181214-1185144 GCF_000687185.1 Egretta garzetta
CGATGGGATCGCTTATCATTTCGCCAAGATGAAACCCAATTAGAAAAAGCAATTTCCTTGCCGTATGTACCGCTCTTACCAGCTTACGCTACCCATTTCTGTCTCTTGCTTACAGTCTAAATATGAGACTCTGGAGTAAGGATCATTAGGTGTTCACAGTGCTGAACACAATGGGATCCTGATCTTCCTTCATCAATCACTGTCACCATCACATCAGCATTTATTTGTGTACACTGTCTGTTCTTTCAGTAGGAAGCTCTGCTGGGAACCATAGTGGTAATAGGGACAGAGCACTGCTTTTCTCAGCCATGCCTCCTTTTAAGAATATAAATGGCTTAGCTCTTTATGGTACACAAAATGACATTTTTCCACAGATACCAGTGATTATTTTCTGAGTTGTCTTTTCTCTTTTATGCCTATCTGATGCTTTTTTACCCTGTAATATTTTATAGCTTTCTAGCACTTTCCATTTAAGCATCTTGAGGCATTTATATCTATGAGGTACAAGAACGTTATATCTATTTTACAGATGTGGGAAACTGAGGAAAAGCATGGTAAGGTTTACTTGTCATCAAGGTCACGTACTGAGTTTATAGCAAAACTGGCAATTAAAAAACCAGGCCACCACCATTTCTTCCCCTGTTTTTAGCCATTCCCTTCCTTTGTGCCTCATTTCCTTCCTGTCTTCTTTTCCTTCTGTTGCCGCTATCATGTCCTCTCTTTCAGCAGGTCTTATCCCTAAAAGTGGGGTTTGCTTTCCAGGCTCTGAGCAACCTGATCTAGTTAGCGGTGTCCCTGCTCACTGTAGGGGGGTTGGACTAGATGACCTCTAGGGGTCCCTTCCAATCCAAAACATTCTATGATTCTATGATTCTATGATTTGTGAATCTGGATCTGATCCCCAGCCACTCCTTTCACATATGCATATGCCATACAGCCCTCACACACTGCCACTCCAGCTTCTCTTCTACATGTTAACAACTAGGAATTTCCATAGCAAACTCCCAGCTGTTTCAGGGACCTGGGACACTGGCAGTAATTCTCATCTCTCCTGCTTTTTTCCTGTGGCCTGTTACAGTGCTGGCATTTAACTTGGCGTTATAGGCCATTAGTACTTTGCTTTGTAAATAGGTGATTCTGAAATGTTGTGGAGCCTGCAGCATGTGTACACTTGGAGAACAGTGTTTCCTGGGCCCTTCTGGACTTGGGATCTGTCACATGACTGTCTGCGGTAGTATGTGGGGTTGAGGGCCATCTTCTCCCAGCCTGTATTTCAACAGAGTTCCTAATACAAATATTCTTTCTGTTATTTCCACATTGAAAAAAAAAAAAAACAACCCCAAATGCTTCCTGGATGAAATCTCCAGTGTTTGCCCTGCAGTGCACCCCAAAAAGTCAATCATCTATGCATGATGCAACTGCATGAAGGGAAGTGTTTAGGGCTTGAGTGGGGTTTTTGGGTGGTTGGTTGTTTTGGTTTTTTTATCCTTCCCAAAGAATAACATAACTTCTGCACGTGGTTATTTCAGAAAAGCTCTGGGCAATGTACTCTGTGAGGTAAGAATAGCCAATTCAAAATTCTGATTTCTATTGATGTGGGCACTCTTTGTATTTTAGGCACTGTGTAAATGCCTTTTCTGGATAGATTTGTTATCTTGTTTTTAATACATTGAAACAAGGGGCAGCTGCTAAGGAGGAGGGGAGGCTCTTTGCCAATGTAAGGACACCAGGGAAGCTGTCTGCCAATTTCAGTAAGAGAAGAACAATTTATTTTTTCCTTTCCACACCTCTACTCTTTTCCAGTGCTTCCACTCCTTCACATTCTCTCCCTGATAGAGATAGGATTTCAGTCTCCAAACTGAATCAGTTCTTTCTCCCTTCACTAAGGCTGTCAGCAGAGCAGAGTTATGTGTCATGACAGCGGTTTTGTGTTGCAGGTAGCTGTTCTCTGTGTGCTGGGTTGATATAAACAGGCTTATAGCCCTTTTCCCCTTAGCCTGCTCAATGCAACACACACGCTGCAGATCACTAAGGTTGAGATTACCTGGCTGTACCTATCTTTCCTAAAATGACTTCAGCCTCTGACTCTCTCCTAAAAGCACCACAAGACCTCTGAAACCATGTATTTTGTCTGAGTGTGTTCAGAGGAAAAAATACTGATTTAAAGACCTATTTTTCGTCTCACTTGTTTTACATCACCAGTTTTCTATATGAACAAGGAAAGGCAAAACATCCATGAGAAAAAGTAGCCCCATGCTGATAAGCTGGCTACCAGTTGATCCAACCTTGCAGCATGTTCCAATTAATTCTACCCAAGAAATGCATCAGTGACTGGAATGTGGATGGGAGATTCTCAAGGGATTCAGCTGATACCACGCGGATCAGCAACCTCATGTTAGATGCTCTGGTACTGGTGGAAATGGTAGTTTTCAGGTGGGACAAAAAGTGACCTCCCTGCTATGCTATTTTCCACAAGAGTAGAGGCTGTCACAGCCTTATTCTAAACACTCCATTACTCATCCATACGTGTCTTTGCCACTTCTTACTAGATGCTAGTTACATTCTGCCTTACTCAGAATTTGCCAAGCACTCTTCATTTGCAAAAGCAATCCTCCCTACTTTCTGCCCTGGACTGCTGCTAAATAAGTAGATATGTTACTGTGTTGGGGGGAAACTTGCCCTGTATGCAGAGCAGAAAATATACTGGAAATGGCCAATGTCAGCTATGCTAGTTGATGGAATGATGAAACTTGTCCCAGTTGCTTAAATGGCATCATTCATATGTATGAAACTATAGTCTAATGGTGGAGTATTAATCTGGAGAGAGGAACTTCTCATCAGGTTGGAAATCCATGTATGGTTGGCGAAACAGTGTCTAAAGTTGGCCTCTTGTTCCCCCTTAAAGTTTTAAGTGCACTTCAGCTTTTGAAGCTAAACCACGCTGCTGGAGGACTGCCCGGTCTTGCTTTGGCTTGCCTCTTTCTCTGGATTCCTGCCGCATAAGAGATGTTAGCTACTTCACTTGTGTTTTAGAAACATGGAAAATGTGGCTCATGTAAGCTTATGTTAATGGATTGCTGGGCTATTCAGGCTGATGTTGTCTTTTGCATTCCGCATTTCGTGCTCAAGAAAGCAATTTATATCTTCCCCTTGTCTAAGCCTCGCCCGTGTTGTTTGTTTGCATGGAGAACTCTTTTGCAGAGGTGGCAGGATTTGCCAAGAGTAGGAAGAGGAAGGGGCTTGCCATGTAGATCTGGCGTTCTCTGTACTTTGCTGGAGCTTTGCTGCAGGATCTTGTTTCGCTGCTCTCTGATGTCCTCTTTTGCTGCACTTTTGACTGATGTCCATTAATGCTTAATCACCAGTCAGCAATGCTTGAGCTATCTCACGGCTTGTTGAGGTCCACTGACTATCACCACGCAACCCACAGCAACCTTTTTTTTTGTAACTTCAGAGTGAGAAGAAGGTTGTCTACAGAAACTCTTCTTACTGGAGCTTTTGAACAGATGGCCACCACAACTCTTATCCCATTATAGCTAAAGATATGCTCATGAGGTAACAGGTGTGCAAAAAGTTATTTATTTAATAAAATACTATATATTTATATATACCTCCCTATTTATATATTCCCCTCCCTGTATATACATATATTTATATATCTCTTCAAAATTAGGGACTGTCAGTGATTATCTGCAGTGCAAATACTAAAGTGGACCATTTTGATGTGAGACCCTTGGGCATATGACAAATTTCTTTCCATACTACAAGGCATGGGCTCCCCACGTCCCTAAGGCTTACCTGCATAAATATGGTTATGCTAAGGTAATGCGTGGCTTCACTGTTTCACTTCTCCCCTCCTTCCTTCGGGTGTGACTTCCTGCCAAAGGTATGGCGAGACCATCTTGGTGTCAGACTGGCTCCAGGGAAAGA
>NW_009259680.1:1185161-1231165 GCF_000687185.1 Egretta garzetta
GAAAGAGGGTTGGCTTAATTGCTACAGAGCTGGTTTGTGACACAGTTCATTTTTCATTTGGCCTTTGCATACTTTAAGTGTTTCAGCCATTTCTTGTTTGTAGGGCAGTGTGAAACTTCTCAAGCAGATGTTAAGATGCGAACACAGGGAAGAGTGGTGAAGTGCGCAGCTCCCATCCCATGCTGTGGCCCTAATTGTTCTGAAGAATTACACACTTTGTCAAGCCCCATTTGTAATTCTTCTTCTGATTCAGCCTATTTTCCACCAGAGGGAAGGCAAACCACTTAATTTGCATAGTTCTCAGGCAAAAATTTTCAGAAAAATTAGGGCCTTGACATGGTGATTTTATATGCATGTGGCTGCCTTGTCAGCCCATGGTCATCCCACAGAAATAGCATTTCCCTGAATGGGTAGGTAGGGCCTATGTGCACAGAGTGTACGAAGTGCTTTTGGTTTCTGATGAGATGAAATGCCCTTAAAGTAAACCCTGACCCCACAGAAATCAAGAGCAAAGCTCTCAGTGACATCTGTGGGGCCAAAGTATTACACAACTTGACCTTCTAGAAATGGCTGAAGTCTAGACGGGCCAGATTTTTCTAAACTGCTAATAGGCAGCTGTACAGAAGGATCTTTTTTCTTAGCTTAGTTTGCTGTGAAAATACTTTTTGCTTTAGAAACAGTCTTCCTGTGGTGACCAGGTCAAGAGGGGATCATAACCACACATTTGGTAAGAGAGTCTACAGCTATAAGGGGTGAGGCCATAAGGCTCTTTGGGCAGCATGGGGTCTCATGGAAAAATCCTTAAGCACCCATCTGAAAAGACTAAGGAGAAACCCAATTCCAGATCTTGGATTCAGCTACCCTGCTGGTTTTTCAGGGTTCAAATTTCAAGCCTGAACTGGGATCCAAATAAAGGCAATGGTAATTTTCTCCATATAAAAGACCTGAAATTGCAGGCTGGCATTTCCCTGACCTCTGAGTTGTTCCTGCTACTGTATTTTGTGGCATCAGCCCATCTCACCAGCAGCATTAGGGTCAAAGAAGACCCAGAGGCCTCCCTGTCAATGACAAAGGAGTTGGGCTTTCTTCCCCAACACATCATTCCCACCCACAGCCAAGCTCTGACATAAAGTTGGCCTGGGAGGATTGCTCAGGCATTCAGGTCATGGGAAGGCCAAAGCATGTAACCTTGGAGCGAGTCAGCCTCAATACCTCTGTGTGACTTGGAAGATGAAGAGAGAGCAGGAAAGACAGGCCGTGAGTGTGGGTGTCGATACGCTTGCGTGCATACACATGTGAGCGAATCTGTGGATAAAGAAGCTGAAGGCAGAACTGCTGCTGTGCTGTGCTTGGCAGGCAACAGGGGTAGCCCAACTGGCCCTGAGGGTGGGAGGAAAGAGTAAAGGCAACTTCAGACCTGAAAAGTGCCATCACCCGGACTGGACTGGGTTGACACCATGCCGTTCCATTGACTTCTGTGCCCTGCATCCATGGTGGCTGCAGCCATATTTAACCCAAGATTTTCCTCTTCCTTCAGAGGAGGAGAGGGGCCAGAAAAGAACCACATGCATTAGCTAGCTTTGGAGCTGTGCTATATGGCACAGTGAGTTTCTCACTGCGGTATGAGCGATGGGTGTTCAATACCCACTGCACCGAGCTGCACGGGATTTGCTTGTGTGAGTGAGGGGAAATGGTTCACTCCGTGCCGGGCAGGGTGGCACCAACAGGAATTAGAGGAAAACTTGTGAAAAAGAAGGAGGTGGAACTAAAACTGGCAGCCTAAAGCCGAAAAAGTGTATTTCTTAGGAATTACATTAGCAGGTTAACAACAGGATCAAGATGAATCATATGGACATAGGGCAGTAATGGGACAGTTTCTACTACAAATTTCCCTGTAGCTGTTGCACAGATCGAAAGAGACCTTCAGCATTCATTCCTGGGAACAATAACATGGAGGCCTGCCTCTCCTCTTGATCGTAGCAGTATGAATGAGGAGTGGATCTGTTGAAGTCAGTGCAGTTGTCCTGACATAGTGAAACAGGGGATGAAGACACATAAATCTGTCATCCAGGAAAGGGACAGCCCTGAAGACTTAAAGATATGCTGAAATGACTGGCACTAGAGGCAACACGAGTGCAATTTCTTCCCACAGCACTATTCAGCCAACCTTGACCCATAGGGAGAATTACTGTGTGAGGACTGCTCTGCCCCGTATCAGTTTTAGCTCCTGGCTGCTCTGCACCATCTGCCAGCAGGAAGGCTGGTGTGAAGTGCCTGGCATTTGGTACCCAGCAAGACACCCTGCTCTTGTCCCGGCACGGGCCAAAGAGTACCTGTGGCAGCGTGAATAGCTCTGAAGGAGCAGTCAGCAGCAGGGACTGGTGAAGCCCTTTCCTTGCTAACCCTGAAGATGGGCAAGGACTCGCAGGGATTTGTACTGTTTAGCCTCATTGTTTGCTCCCATTTCTCTCAGGGCTGGATAACTGGCTGCTGAAGCTGAGGTTATTTCTAACCTCTTGGGCAAAATTTTGCTTCCACTTTCTAGCTGGTCACGTAGGTGCTTTCTTTTCCCTCTTTATGCAGGGTAAGACTGGCTGGACAGTGCAGCCCAGAGCAGAGCTACGTGTCCACAGAGCACCCAGGAGCGAGCCCAGGACTGCAAACACAGCTGGTTCTGTTTCCATGTGCAACATGCTATGCCCACTGCAAGGAGAGGGTTTGGGATGCTTGTAGGATCTTTTTGATACAGATGACAAAGATGATATCTTCTTCTCCCCCAAATATACACTGTCCTAGGCTATAGCTTTGCCTAATTTCCTGGGAGTCCAGACCTTGGTGGGAACCTGTTGGCACTGTGGTACTGTGCCCCCTCCATGACACTGATTAGCCTTCATTGGCCTAGTTGTTCACCAACTCTGGACTCCTATCAACAACTTCAGGGAGACTCGGAGGTAACATGTCCCCTTTTATTCCACTGCCTGTAGGAAGAGCTGGTGATGGGGCTTGGAGGACAGGCAAAGATACGGAATTCCTACTTGCTCTCCATTTCTAGTCTCCACTTCCTCCTCTTACTAGATTAGGAGATGTCTAAAATTTCAGGTATATTTTTCCAGTTTTGATGGAGAATATTTTCTGGTTGACTGCTAGTACTTTCTGGTCGACTGCATTCATTTTAGAGAGCAATCTTATAATTTTGTCATTCATTGTGGCCTTCTGTTCCCTCTAGTGGTGGCTGGGCTCTCTGTAAGCCATAGCTATGCAGGGAGTTCATTTTAGGTCTGAGACTACTTTCAAGATCTGATTTACCCTCAGTCTGTATTGTTCACCACAGATATGCACTAAGAGGGCTAGGAGATATTTAATCCAAGCTCTGGAGTTTGGGTGTAGTCCTTTTGCAGGCCTGAACTTCACAGGACCTGGTGTGTCAAGCACCAGCCCACCAGCAGGTGTCCCAGAAGCCCATTGGTTTCTCACCATGGTAGGCGCAGGATCTCTCCTGCCTGGATTGGGATCTTCTGAAGGGCAGCGTGGATGCTGTGCCACCAGCAGGATACAGACAAACCAAGAGCACAGTGTACAAAAAGAAAGCGCATGGGTCATGGGGCTGGGTGTGCTTGAGCCACGATCTTCACCTCACCGGGTTGGATAGGCTCCTTTCAGGGGCATAGGATCCTGGTGTTGCCTTGGTGACTGGAGCCAGCTCTATTAGCACAAACAGGAGAGCCTAATCCAGTATGGTCCAGAGGATTAAGAACGAGAGCCCCTGCAGCGCAGCGCAAGAAGGGGTGACTTCAAGGATTATGTGAGGCAGATACTGTGTTTTGTGTCATGTTTAGCCAACACAGGAGTACTGGATTGAGACAGTTGGCTGCTTATCATTCCCCCATGCTGCATTATCTTTCTCATATTCCAGAAGCCCTTTGTCTTTGAAAGGGACAAGAACTTCTCTGGGGACTACCAGTTCTCTATTAGCAGTACTGACAACAGACAGTTGTTTCTCCGGCTCTTGCAATGGAAATGAAACCCCTGTCTGAAGGAAAAGCAGCAATGTTGTATTAGTCCCTGACAAAAGCACAGGAGTATGTGCTAGCACCATCTAGCCAGCATCCCCATCATTGCATCACCAGCTACGTCTTTCTCCCTTTTCTTTCCATCTTCCAGCTCAATGCCGGTAGTTGTCCTCTATTTCCAGCTACAGGTCTTATTTACTGTCTTGTATCCTTTGCCCTCTGGCATGACTGCACATCCTCCCCCACTCCCCATCGTCTTTCAGGGAGAGGCTGCAAACTGGCAGGCAAAGCCATCGACTGTGTCCCAGTACTTGGGATTGAGGTGGAAAGGAGATGTTCTGGGTGTCATTCCAAATCTCAGACCCTCTGACAAGGGTGAAGCCGGAGTATTCCTGCGCTCTGCTTACAGTAAGTGCCTGCAGCATTGTGAAAATGGCTACAGGGCATGTGTTGAAGCCTCCAGGGTAGCTCTAGCTTGACCATCAGCCCTAAAAGCAGGGAGCTGTGAAAGTCACCTTTGCTACACGCCGTCTCCGGGTGGGGTAGCCCCAGGCATGGGTCAGCCAGACCCAACTGTCTCATTTCAAGACCATGTATCCGAAGCATCAGGGAAAGGGCCAGATGAGCAGCAATTAATCACCTGAGGCAAGTAATCACCATGGACTAGGCAGCGCTGTGCGGCCAGCCATCCTTGCACGCCACAAAAGCAGCACCCTGCTTTGTGCGGTGGTGGCTGTCCCGGCAGCCCACTCTGTCTTGAAGCTTGCACGGCTCCTGAGCTCATCTCCTGGCCTCCTTTTTCAGGGTGTGCTCTGCCTGGGCGGTGACATGGAGGTGGTACAGCAGCATGTGAGTGAGGGCAGGATATTCCTGCAAGCCCTTGGTCCTCATCCCCGGTGTGTGAAGGTCACTGGCTCCTGGGTAAATTTCCATCGGATGCGGCACTCTCCTGTTGCGACTCAGCATTTCTGACACCCGACTGCAGCTTCTCTTTCTCATTTGATCATTTTTTTGGTAAGGGGAACTAACAGCCGTTACTAGAGTGATTTGGCCACTGTCCAACAGTGTGTATATTACTCACACATTTCCCTGCTAGCAAAAGGCTTTTCTTTTTTCACTGTCTGGTTGCAGCCTCTTCCTGTCTTCATCATTAGATCGCTCAGAAGGTCAGTGCTAAAAGAGAAATCTGGGAGGCTTTTTTTACAACCCAGAGCAAGGGAGGGCTGGGGGGGAGGGGAAGGGTGAGAAGGAAGGAGGGGTATGCCCAACTGAATTGACTCTTCGCTAGGATTGTCTCTGATACAGCTGAAAACACGATCCTGGAAAATGGGATATTTATAGAAACTGTACTGCCCCTGTTGGGTAAATCTCAAGGTCATATGATGGTCACTGGAAAAGGAATGGCCAGATACTGCTGCTGTTGCCCTGGCATCATGAGACTGCAAGACCTTCAATTCAGCACTGAAATCTGCATACAAAATGGGATCCTACTCCCTCTCCCTAACAACCATCTCTCCTGAAAACACATTAAGGAAATACACAGCCCAGCAGTGAGGCTGCTTGAAATGCCTGCATGGCTTTTTTTTTTTTTTTTCCTCTGAGAACATTAAGCTATTAACTCTAATTCCCTCAGAGGTAGAGGTCTGCAATTCATTTCACATATAGGGCATCTCAGGAGTTTGCTTGAAGAAGCAAAGGACCAAATGCTGGCCTGAAGCCAGTTCTTTCATTTTTGAGCCCTTCCCATCCCTTGAGGAAATTCTGCCTGGAGGTGCTGGATACCAGAGGCCCCAAGGAGAAAAGAGGAGCAGAGGACTTGCGCTTTCATTGCATCTGTTATCCCTGCACAAAGACAAGTCCTGACCTCATCATCAGGTGAACACAATCCTTCCACTGCCCTCACACCCCCAAAAGGACTAGCTGTCAAAGAAATCTGTGGTAACAGGGGAAGGTAAGAGCAAGGTCATGACCACAGCTATTTAACTCTGGCCCAAACAACTGTCCAGGTCTAAAGAGTGAGGGGTCACCACTGGAGAGAGTGGAGCCAAGAAGGCACCGTCCTGAGGCAGCTACCCACTTCTGAAAGTATAAAACACTCTCCCTTTGCAAAACATTAAAGGCAAACTAAATGTGACCTCTAGACAACCTTCCTGAACTGCCTTTCCTGAGCACAGAGCAACATGCTCCCTAATATTTTCTGTTTCTGACCTATCTTTTCTCCAATGGGAGTGCTTGCAAGAGCCTTTATGTTTTGTGTACAGGGTCAATGGGGTAAATTAGGGTAATTATTCATACCTTCAAACATTTATTCTGCTGTGAACCAAATTACTTGATTGCAGGGACAGTACTGTAGCCAACACAGTGCAATGCAAAGCAGTAATAAAAGCAAAAAAAAAAGTCAGACTGTGCCACAGTGGTCTGCAATGAATGTGAGAATAATCGTGTGGCAACTGCAACAAGGAGCATGCAAAGCATACAGCAAAGGTGAATGCTCACAAGAGCACACCGCATGAAGGGCACGTTTTTGCTGTTGCACGACCTTGGGTCGGATTAAGCTAGGCCAAGCAAATACAAGCGTGCCAAGCTGTACTGGAGCACGTCCTTTGAAAAAGTGTGCTCACCCAGGTGAGACTGTAGGACTTCTGCAATCACCTCCCAGGTCCTCAGCCCTGCAGTACCCCAGAGATACATTTTCTTCTGGGTAGCTGGAAGCTGGTCTGGTGGTCTCTGTAAAAATACTAGAAATATTGCCTGCCCATCAGACTGCATTGCAGGTGAATTTAAACTTGGTATATACTGTCTTAGCGAGGGGTCATTTCTGATGTAGAAGTAGCGAGTAGGTAGCTGACCAAGAATACGCAGCCCAAGGGAAGTTATGGAAAAGCACTGGAAGACTAGCAGTTTTGAACACAGTGGCTAACCACCTGAGCCAAGTTGAATGGCTCATTAAATTCGGGCGATAGGGTTTTTGCGGGTCAAGGGGAAATGGATAAGGAAAAATGCTGTGGAAAAACTTAACCTAATGCTGCAGGTGAAGGTGAACGCTGAGTGTGAACATGCAGTGCTGCACAAAAAGATGTACAAATACAAAAGAGAGATATAGGGCAAGACAGTCCAAAGCATTTGACCTCCAAATTCCCAGATCAAACCTCCCTGCTCTGGGAAGGGAAATTAATACATGGGTCTAAAGGTGGATCCTATGGGAAAAGCAGTGGTTGCCTGCCTCTCTGAAGAGTAGAGGCTGTAGTGGGTATGAATTCCTAGCCTAGGATGGTCCGTCTTGCTAGGACTTGTGTGAAATTGAATCCACGCTAGAGGATTCATACCACAAAGGCTGCAGCTAATACACATGGCATTCTCAGGGATTAGAAAGATGATTTTTCATGGGCCAGATTACTTTAGAGACATTGGTGCTATCATATCAAGGTGAATCCTATTATCCATCCAGGAGTACGCATGACGAATATGAGAGTACCACAGGGGGAGGAAATGTAAAGGCAGCTTACTTACATGGGAGGAGATGGTTAAATGCATCAGTGGGAGAAAAGTCTGTAAGTACACCATTTGTCTTGTTAAACTTTAAAAGTTTAGGGCAGAGATTTTCTCTCTTGTGTTTAATGTTGTCTCAGCTCTATTTTGGAGAACGTAGGGCTGGCTTTTACTTAGTGAGGCCCAGCTCAAAGAGGCAAATGGTGCATGACGCACCCAAAATACAGCTCCTTATAGAAACTCTACACTGTTTCTTGATTGATGTTTTAACTTTTCATTAGAATGCTTTCAAAGGGAAATACGTTGCCCTGATCTGCTGGCTACCTCGATGATTAACGCACTGCTAGGTGTCTTCGGGTGGCCTCACAGGGTTGTTTGGTAAACAAGAAAGCTCAGACATCATGGAAACCTTTGTCTGCTCTTTTTTCTCTTATTTATTAAAACTTTTTGTTGAAGAACAACTGTAGTGTAATCATCATTATGCTTATGACCCAATTCATGTCATCGAGGCATGAGCAAAATTCTCATCTTAGGTTTTGTTCTTTGGGTGCAGCACCAGCTCCATATTCACTCTCTCCCACTGGATGTGGGGGCAAGAATAAGTCTGTATGTTTTTAACACTGGGACAACTATCCCCAACAGCGCAGAATGCTAAAGGGGCCCTATGGAGAGTGTACAGGTCAGGGCCATGCCAGGTAAGAGGGACATAATCTCTTCATTCACTCCTTCTAACACTGTTTTGTGCCTTTTAAATTCTACAAAGTCACAAGAGATGACTCCTGCTATGCACATTTTTGAAAGACCTCCAAGCAGAATGACCTCCTTCTCTGTTCCCTTGGTGAGAGGACACCCTTCTGCCTACAGTGAAATGGAGCAAATAATAGCATCTGCTGGTCCAGGGGGCATCTTTCAGCAGTGGAAGCTTACAGGTTTTGCCTGGTATTTTCCCTCTTCCTAAAGCGCATGTTAATGATTTTGACCTTTCTAGTAATTTGATTCCAAAAACAGTGTTGCAGCAGCTGAGCCCTAAGCTGTCATTTTGAAGAGAAGATTATTATAGCTCTGAAATCAAAGCAAAGGGCTGCTTGTTCAAGCCTGTGTGGAGATCCCCTCACGTATTGAGATCCTCCTCTCTCATCCCTCTGTCTCCTCAGCTCTAGGCCTGCTGTCAAGAAGTTCCAATGGTTGGCCAATGTAAGGATAAATCTGGTGCCAATTCTTTGCATCAGTGTAGTATAAAAAAACTCTAGGAGAGCCAAATTGGTTGAATATTTTGGGGTGATACCAAAGGAATCCTTGTACACAGGTACCTAGGATAGAGGGGTGGGGCGGGGGGGGAGGCTGTGAAAACATTTGTTCATGGTGCGCAATAGTTGAAAAGGACATTTAGTCCATTCGCAGCCTCAGTAGACCAGGAAGTTCTCCCTGCTTGCCTTAAGCAGAAGCTGGCTGGTGCGAAAGGTCTCTTTCCAGATCTGTGTTCCCTTGGCTCCTCCCCTAGTGTGAATAACCCCAAACATTTCTGTGACTCAGTGGATTTGTGATGGAAATCACAGCAACATTTTCAGAGTCCCAGTCTAATACCTGAGCCCCGACAAGGTTCCTGCCCCCACATCTCTGGCATTTTGTGCAGTTATGTAACGACACCAAAATCAGGAGTATGTCTGCGTAGTGAGGAACAAGTGAAATTCGGAGTAAAATCCAAACCTCCCTTTTGTTCGCTCTTGAAAACCTTTTCATTCATGTTTGAGTTTGCAGCTTTTTTTTGATGTGATTTCCAGATAGCTTGCTCTATTGGTGGGAACAATAAGGTCACAGCTCTATTTTTAACTTCTTTCTTTTGCATAGCAAAGTTATTGTGTAGAAAGGAAGTCTGATTAGCTACTTGATGAGACTAGCATGAGCATCTGCCTTTGGCTTGGCTGTTTCATCCCCTCTTCTCCCGGTCCCCTTCCTCCTGTTCCCTAAATGCTTATTAAGAACAGCAATTGGAAAAGCAGGTGTGTAAAAAAGAGAAAGAACTAATCTCATCCATACAAACCCCTAAGCCCATGGCTGTGTTTCTTGTATCAACTGAATAAAAAGCTGCTGTCCTCAGAAAACTGATAATAAAAATCATTTGGGAAGTTCACTGCTCGGTGCAGAGCAATGTCTGTTCTCAGTGCAGTGTCTAGCTGCTCCTTTATGGAAAAGTGTCCTTTCCGCTGGGCGCGACAGCGGCAGTTCTCCCAGGTCAGATGGAGCATTCACAGCTGCGAGCAGAGGCCACAAAGCCTCGGTATGGGGCAGGTACACTGGGGAACGGTCAAAATAGGACTACTCAGATACTTTTGTGTCATATTCAGAGAGGAGATTTTACCTGGCTAACTGAAAGGTAGGGCTAAACCACTTTGCAGTGAGTTCACCTATATGAATGCAAATAGGATTTGGAAGTGTTAGGCGAGCATATCTTGCATGCTGCACCAACTGCCTTCTCTGGGCCATAATCACCTTTTTTGAGAGGTTGTATCAGCCACTACTGCTGTGTCTGTAATAATCATAATAGCACTGACTATGCTGTTCATATATTCCTACACCCGTGGTCTCCCGTAGCGAAAGCTGCCTCCCTTAAGGCTACAGACTTGAAAGCAGACCCACCTGCAGACTGCCATGCCAGCAGCTGTAGAGCAGGTGGAAAAGCAGTCAGGCATTGCAAAGCCACTATCAGGCTCTGTTTCACAGGTGAAGAAACTGAGACAGATGGAGGGCAAGTGAATTCCTCAAAGTGGTATGAGTAATATCGCTGGCAATGCCCAGTCTTGAAACTAAGCCTGGCTTAGGTCAGGTTCTGTGCAATGTGTAGTAAATTGGACTGCAACATCCCTGGGCACCCCGCTTTTGCCCCAGGGAGGCTCATTGCAGACAGCTGGCACAGCCTGCCCTGTGGTTACACCACTGTGTTGGCTCTGATATGACAGTCCTGCTGGGGCACCTTCCCCTTTCTTTCTCCTGAGGGTGTCTGTGGTGAGAAAGTAGCTGATTCTTTACACAATAGGTGCTCTTTCTTAAATTAAAATAATCCCTTCTGGGTTTTGGTCCTGTTCAGCTCAGTCTTCCCTTTCTGGGCACATGATGTAGTTGGGTGACTGAATAATTTATAGGTACCACCTGGCAGGAGCAGAGACAATGACATTTAAAGAGTCAGTAAGGATGAAACAAAGGCTTTGTTCTTCGCTGGTGCTCCAAGAATAGGCTGCACTGAGAGCAAGCTCACCCTGTATTTCCCCTCTGTGCCCTGTCCCTTTGTTTTCCCCTCCTTCACTCCCTACAAATGGCTGCTTCTAGGGAGCATTAAGCTCAGGTGCTCCATGCCCTGGCTGCACGGAGGTTTCAGTAGACCATGGGCAAAAGTTGAAACTGTCACCTTCTTTGCAGTCAGCTGTATTGCAGTGTGATGAATTGGGACTCTTCCCGACCTCTTCTAACTGGGAGCCTTGGGTGGACTGGTCTGCCCCATTCCTAGACCCCTGAGTAACTCTTTTCTGCCCAATTTCTTTTTTCCATTTGCCCAGGTCTAAGCAACTGCTAGACCCCTGTCTCTGGCTAAAGAGCATTCTCACCCATGAGCCCCGGCCTTGAGGATTCTGGTCAGGTGGGCAGGACAGTCTGTGGGGAGAGCGAGGGCTGTAAAGGAGAGACGCGATGGAAATCACCCCAAACGATATTTGCCAATTTGGGCAGCAGCAGTTTAATTACCCACGATGAGGTATGTACCTACCCTGTGCCACATCTAATCTGCCAGTTCTTCTTGTTTTTCAGGAAGAATGATGGGCTGGAGAGAGCCAAACAGATTAGCTTGTGTTGAGGCTAGGACTTCTACAGCTCATATGGCTCCTTTATGGTTCACATGGCTATGCCAGGCTAACCCATGATTCATTGATTTTTCTAGTTATTCTGACTTTGCCTAGCTGACCATTATCCTAGGAACCAGCTAGTTTCCTGAAAACTAATTCTCCCTGCCGAAGCTGCCATTTCAACCCAGTATCTCTGGCAATCCTAGGACGGTTCTCTTACTGTTTGGTCCGCTTGGATCAAAAATGGCCTTGAGAAACTAGGAGACCTTGCCATTGCTCTTTGAACAGCACAACCCTCTTTGCACTGATTAGCTGTAGGCTAAAGTATTTGAATGTTCTAGATGATGTGCTTCACTTTTAAAAAGAGAAAGACAGAGAAGAGCACAAATATACACACAGAAACTACCAAATGCTGAAAAGAAAAGAGGTTTCTGAAGTTCTCTTTTCAGATTGATAACTTGCCATCCTATGTTAACGGTGTATTGCTCACGCCTCCAGAAAAGGTATTTAGAAGGAAGAGGGAGTTGCGCATTTCTGTAGCTGGATGTATCGGGAAGGATAAATAGCTCCATGCCATAGTAACACCAGTCAGTCAGGCGTGTGCTGTGTGTCACTCGGTGGAGGAGTGCCTGCTCCACTGTGCAGCATCTCTGCTGTCACTGACAGTAGCTTCAGTCCTGTATTCCTTCCTTAGCTTCTCATGGTGGCTCTCTTCTGCATCTTCCATCCTTTAGTATCAGGCTGCTCCCTGCTTCTGGATTACAGATCTGCTCTGGGAGTACATCCCCTTTCTCAACTGTGCCATGCTTTTTGTGCCTCTATGCCTTTTGCAGTCTCACACGCTGACGACTTTCACACTTTTAATCTCCTTTATTTCTTCCCTCCCTGCTTGCCCCCCCCCCGCCTCTCCCCTTCAGCATTATAGTAGTATTTGGTGCTTCTTTGAAAAAACATTTTTAAGCCACGATCATATTTTCTTCAGGTTTTTATAGGTTTAGCCGTCTCACAATGCCAGTGGGGAAAGTGAAGCTAAGCACTCTTGGTGATCATCCCAGAAAATGTTCATGTCAAAATCAGAAGCAGACTTCAAGGTTTCTCCTCAGCCTCAGTGCATGTTTCTGGCTCTCTTGCAGGGCCTGGACACTGCACTTTGCTCCACACCACTCATGAGGTGGCAGTTCCTGCCAGCCCAGGTCAGCCAGTGGAATGGACTGTGCCAGCCCCTTGTAATCTGCTCCAGTGCAAAGTCAACTGGGAAATCAGGCTGGTGGGCCTTGTACAGGTTAGGTCATTCGCAGGATCCCATCACCAGCCCAGTATTGGGGGTACCAGCAAACAGCTGGCTATGCAAAACTATTTTAAATTTTTTCCGGATGCTTGAAATATAGGCCTGAAAGCCACAGACTAAGCAAGAGGGACTAAGATACAATAAGTCAGGTCATTTATTTGCCCTTTCTGACCTGTGTGGTACTATCATTACCCGATGCTGTGCTTTCAGAGCATTGAACAGGCCTTGTGTGAGCCTCAACACAGGGGTGAACATAGCTTGGCTACCTGAGAATACCTATGTACTTTGGTTTACTGTGGGGAGTGTAATAGAAGGGAGTAAAACTTGACATTTTTCCCATTTATGAGGGTAGTCTATGTGTCTGCTGTATATTGTTTCTCCTTGGACAGAGCTGTTGAATGGCTGTCAGCACACTGAAGGCTTTTATATATAATAGAAAGCCAACCTAAACTTCCCTCATCTGGTCTGGATAACATGACTGATCTCACCATTCCTGCCGAACAATGGAAAATTGCCTGAATATTTAAACATGTATTGTTCTTAGGGAAACAAAATGTTCAGCTAGTTTGGTTGCCTTAGCAACATCCACTTCTAAAAATACAAAAGAGACAATCTACAAAATAAGCGAACGTGTAGAACAGGCAAGGAGAGAAAATGCTTCTTTCTCCCTGACCCAGAGCAACTGGGTCGTGGGCATGAAATGCTTTCATTTAAACCTCAGTGAAGGATTTAGGGCGTATCTTCACACACTTGCTGCACAAGTTTAATTTGAAATAGTTTAGAACGTGACTAATGTTAAACCCATGCAAGCCCCTGGGACATCTCTTTTATATCGGCTCCAAACCGATTCTATCGACGGTACGTTTAGAGTGATGTGAGCACAGAAAGCAGAGGTCGCACCAGAAGTAAGCAGCAGGTCAGAGCGATGGTTGCTGTGTGTTAGGGGGGAAGGGGGCTAAACCTGTAAAGAATTAATTAAGAATGATCAAAGGCCAACCTGAGGTAGACCTTGCAAAGGCAAGTAATAGAAACAACAAATAATTCCTGTGTGACATGGCATGGAAAGACCCATGCATGCTTGAGGAAAGTAATGAGGGGCTCATAGGTGTGACCCAAGGACAGCATGAATTAAATGAGTAATACTTTGGTTTTCAGTAATTCTGACAGTGGAGAACACAGGGCAAGTGCTGTGTGTATAGAAAAGGAAATGACTGCATTCGAGATGAAACAAGAACGTAAGCATCTTGATCAGCTCCAGTCACAGGGACCAGAATATCTCAGAATATTGAGATAGCTGGCATATGAAATGGCAAGTCTTCCAGGGCGGATTTTTAATGAATCTATCAAGTTGGTGGTGGCACTGTCTGACTGCAGAATAACAGATGCAGTACTTCTGTTATCTCTAAGAAAAGGAAAAGGGTGCAATCTAGGGAAATGCAGACCTGTTATCCTGACCACCACAGTGCATACAGCTTTAGAGTCAATCTGTAGAAGGGAATAATAAAAAACCACGGAGGCAAATGAACAATGAGGTACAATGCAATATTAGTTTGTTGAAGGCAGAGCATGCCAGAATAACTCAATATTTCTCTTTGATAAGACAACTATTTTGGATAGGGGATATGTTAGAGATATTATCTGTCTGGACTACAATAAAGTACTTGATACAGTGCCATATGGGAAATGAATAGCTAAAATAGAAGTTATGAAAAGGCTAGAAGGTGGATAAAGAACTGGCTGATGGGGAGACAAAGGTAGGTTGTACAGAAAGGGAAGGTATCAGGTTAGAAGAATGGAATTCAGTAACTGGCTTTGCTAGCGCATTAGCTTTAACATGCAGAAATGTATCGGCATCCATAACAGCAACATTGTGGTGGCTCAACAGCTGGAAATGCCAGAGAAGGACAAAAGCTTGAACTTAGTAATACATTACACTCTTGTCACATGGTGACTGTGAGCCCCAACACGTTGCAGTTGCGGAAAGGCAAATAATACCCTACAACACATCTGGAGAGAGAGAGAAGAGCGAATAGTGGATTGCAGGACTCAGGAGGGATCTCATGTGAAAAATTGAGCGCAATTCTTGTCGCCTACTTACTAGAAATATGTATTCCAATGGGAAGAGGTGAAGAGAAGAGCGAGGAGATGATACGAGGAACAGGGAGACTCCTAGCCTATGTGGAGAGACTGAGAGAGGCTTTTACAGCCAGCAAAGAGAAGGATGAGAGAGGCTGTATTTCCTCTCTATAAATGTATCGGGTGTAAAAATCAGAAGAAGAGGAAGTTATTAAAGCTGAAGGACAATTGTATCCCAAGAACAAGCGGGTATAAACTGACCATAAAGGAATTTAGCCTGGAAATTAGAAGAAAGCTTCTAGCCATCAGAGCAATTTGGTTCGGGAACAACCTCTAATGGGAGAGGTGAGGAAAGGAGGCCAGCATGCTTTAAGAGGATTTCACTGAAATTAAAGACATTGTGTGCTGTGGTTTCCTGTGATAGCTCTCAGTGACCAAAAGGTTTCTGGGGCTATATTTGCCTAATCACAAATCAATTTGGTGGCATCCATATCCAAGAGGTCTTCACTTTACCTAAACTTAAGCCTATGTTTTCAGCCACACCAGTACCACTCAGGGTGCAAAAGAATGATTCACTGGAAAACACTTGCTGAGGAAAGAATGACAGCAGGGAAAGGAAAATACTATTTCAGCGTAAGTCCCTTATCTTTCCCTGGTACTGAGGTACATGAGGTAACACCGCATTTGCAAATTGGGGATACAGCCCTGTGATGCTGATGCCAAAAGAGCTTCCTAAAAGTACAGAAACTGCGTAGACTGTGTATAGACCTGTAGTGGAGAGAGCCCTAGCTCTCTCCCAGTCTGTTTCTGTTTGATTTCCCCCATGAACTCTGCGTTTGTTGAGGCTGTTCAGATGAAAGCCTTCTTTTTTTCTGGATGTTGTTCAGCCTGGTTTTTATCACTTACAAGGTGGTTGCCATGCTGTATTTGTGCTCCTCATGACATTTTGTGATGGTTCTTCTTGCAGAAACTTTTTACAGAAGAGAAACTGATGTTGAAGCTGATGGGATGACTTGCCTAAAGTCACTCAGGAAGTCTGTGGTGGAACAGATTTTCTACCAAATCCCTACTCCCTCCCTAACCACAAAGCCGGTGCCTCTGTTACAATTCCTTCCTTGTTTCTTTTTTCCCCTTCCAGTGAGCTCTGTCAAGCTCACTCATGTCCTCTTCACTTGCTTCTCCTTGCCAGCTGCAGCACTTGGTCGGGTGCCCTGCTGCAAGCCTCTGCCCTCTGATTTCTCATGGTTCTCCCTTTGCTCCATCCATCTCTCTCACGGTTCTCATGGTTGTAGATCACCACAGCAACAGCGCAGGGGTGGTTAGGAGGAATGTAAGACAAATGAGTTATTGCGACTCCAGCTGAGGCAATACGTGTGTACAAATGGGAAGCAGGGCTTTGGGAGAGCCCTCAGCAGGTTTCTGCGTTTATACAGTGGGTAGAAGCTAATATGACAGGCTTGCCAGATCTTGCTCAACAAGGGTAAAACTCAATGCAATTAATTCCCACCTTGTGCTTCCCTCAGCAGACAGCTCTTGCTCTCTGTTATCTCTGCAGCGCTGCAGCCTCTGGCTCCCCTGTGCCCCCGCTCCCATGCCCGGCACAGCATGGGTGAGCGTAATCTGTGACCCACTGAAGACCATCTAGGGGGACAGGGGTGCCACAGAGCAGGACACCAACCTCTTGTGCTGGCATGCGAGCCAGCAGGCCACATGCAACTCCCATCAGTATAATGCATGGAAGGAAAAAAAGAGTTGTCAGAGAAGAAAGCAAAGGCAGTGGATCCTGCAGTTGCTGTGCAAGACTGTTGAAATGATCTGTCTGAAATGACTGTTCAGGGGGGATCAATAACACAAGGAAACTCACATGTGCAGCTCCTTCAACAGGCAGAGTGAGCTGCAGCTCGTCTCTACATGTGCTTTGATTTGGAAAACCAGCTAATTATATATCATTCACAGTGTACTGTAATTATTCTGTCTCCAGAAACAAAATCTATGTGCGATGTGGAAAGGGTCTGTCAATGCCATTGCAGCCCTTTGGATGAGCAGGCTTGTGCGAGCCTGGTGGTTTGAGTGGGGAGATTTTCTCCGAAGTATCAGAACTTTTATGTGTTTAAGTTGTGATCAGAATGGAGACCTTTCCCATCATATGTGTGTCTTTCCAAGCAGGGGGTCTGAAAAGCAACTGTGATATGGTGAACGTGATATCTGACTATACAGTCAGTTACAGAGATTTTTGCCTTTCACAATCTTCCTGCCACTGTCCCATTTATATGGATGTAACTTCTGGTGCAATTGCAGCAATCGCTTACAAGGAAGATGACTTAGTTATGCATAAATATGGTCAGTGCCGTAAGTGTCTGAGAAATCATTAATCATAATGGACCAGATCTTCAGATGAATCAAGTTAATATTTGCCTCAGAGAAAAGTGCACAGGGCAAAGTGACATAAGCTAACACTTTACCCAGCTAACCCTCACCCTGCAGAGAGATTAAAATGGATCCAAAGAGAATGTTATTAAAAGGAATTCAGGGTTTGCTCTACCTATGCCACAGGTATATGTCCCTTGGAGATTGCTATAGTGACCAGAGATTTGTATGTGCTCTCCCTTGTCTGCTCCTAAATAACAAGGGAAGCAAGAGACATAAAGCTGGCTGTTTCATGTCAGTGCTTACGAACTTGTTGTCCAAAGATCACAGGTGCTTGGTAAGACACTAAAGGTTTTCTACAAAATGCTGTAAAAATACACACTGAAAGAAAATGTGCACCTATGTACCTGCTTGCAAGAAACAACAAAAAGGAGAGGGAGAAAGTAAATGCTATTTAATTTGTATAAACAGAAGGAAGGAAAAAAAAGGCATATACAAAATTGAAGTCTAATTTTTAGTTGATTATAAAGGAAAGGCAGTGAGCTGTGTCTGTTTTTTCATAAAGACTGGATTGCTAAGAAACACTGCTACACTCCGCCTCAGTGCAATCCTTTTGATCAGCTTTCTGCCTGCTTTGTACCACGGACTCTCTGATGAAGCTGGGGCCACAAATCTGTCCCACTCTCTCACTTTGCCCTCCATCCCCTCTCCCAGCTAAGGAGCTCACACACAATGGTGAGGACTTGAGGGCTCAGATCTCACTGTCTCCACTACTGCACCTCAGTCTTACCCCCTGCAGAGTTATCACTTTCTTTATTGGCAAGACAATTAAAGGGAAGCCCACTTCATACATCAGCTGCTCCTTTGCGAAGCTTCATGCAAAGCTTTCTGCTTTATTCAGGGGGATTCTTCTTCTTCCCTCTTAGCCGAATGACTGATGTGGGCTCATCCCCTTTTATCTGAGGCATCACATCGTGATAACAGCAAGAGATTCTAACCCTGTGGTCCCACAGGTGAAAGCGGTTGATCCTCTGACGTGATTCTCTCTCCCCTGCATGTGTATTCCTGCTTAGCCTCTTTCATCAGCCTGCCTAGCCGTCACATCCCCTTCTCCGTCAGTGATTTCCAGCTGCTGGTTTCCTGCTACCCCTTCTCTGACCTGTGATTAAAGTAGCTGTGGGAGTTCACTGGCTCTGGGGACTGTCATCACAGGCTTTCATGAGTATGTGGTGATGCGGCAATGCATCACCTTACAGCACGGGGACACAGCCTAAGAAAGCGGAAGGGAACAAGTAGCAAACTAAACTCCAGCAAAGGGTATGTCTGCTCAAGGACACGGTGGCAGGCAGCTGCAACATCCATATGTGTTTAGTCTGTAGTTATGTACGGCTCCTCTGCCGTGCTCTCCTTGCACTACTTTCCACCAGGTGTGAGAATCCGCAAGGATAAAAGCTAATCTCAGGGGGGAGACCCCAGGATTTCTCTCTGTCAATTACAAAACCTACCCAGCTCATCTGTCACCAGCTTTTTGCTTATTGCTTTGCTCGCAATTACTGATCTGTTCCTAAAACTGGGGGCAGATATGAGTAAGACAGTAATAACGCCTTTACTCCTCTTCCCCTGTAGGAAGGAAAAATGGTCACGAACTTGGAGAACCAACTGGGCAAGGCCAGGAGCTGACTGGGGCGCCCTGTTGAAGAAAGACTGTCTTGCCCCATGACTGCTTCTGCTCTCCCCCTGTCAGAAGATGTCCTGAGCCCAGGAACATCCCTGCAGACACACACACAGTTCCTGTTATTACTTTTGCTGCACAGCCTCTGCTTGGGACCAGGTAGGAGTGTGAAGTGAAACTTCCATTACAGTAGAAGTGTGGTCATGAAATTCGGGTGTTGAATGGGCTGGTGTCTGTCCTCAGGCAGAGAAAAGCTTTGTTTCAAGATATTTAAGAAACATTTCACAGGACCACATGCAGGAATAGGGAAAGCTTTGCTTCTTCAGCTTTTCTGTCTGAAGTTAAGAACTCCCCCAAGGCTTCAAAGATTTTGGAGATGGGGTGTATGATGTAACTAGAAGTTTGTACTTTCTAGCTAGCAAAGGTTTTCCTCATAAACAGGTCTAGATGGCATTGAAGCACACGGTAGTACCATACATCTACCATGCTAAGACTACGAGCAAAACCAGTTCCTGCAGGTTTAGAAGCACATCAGATCTCCACAGCCAAACCCAGACTCCAGAGAAGTCTTTCTCTGCCTTGGATTTCAGTCAAGACAGGATTTTGCCCCCACATCTACTTTTATCAGAATAACTTTTTTTAATCCTTCCCACTGTTCCTCAGCCAGCGTGCATCCCAAACCATTTTTCTGACCAGTGCCTTCCTCCCATTTAAATCCCTGGCTATCTTTTGCAAAGAATTGCTTAATATGAATTACTGCTTTTTCATCATGCCATTGTTTTAGATATCTGTAATGCTTTCCATAATCTGTCTGGCTATGCTATACCAGCCTGAATTGGGTCACTGTGTTTGTTTCAATTCTTCTCCCATATTGTGCCCCAATGATTTCCTTATCCCTCCATTCCTCCTGCAGTGAGACTCCACGTTTCTGAGGGGAACCCATCTAGAGGCACTAAAACCAGCAGGATTCTGCGTACCAGAAAGCTCCCACTCACATCTGCCTCTCAAGGGTGAGGGCCCCACATCTGCTGATGCCCCAGCTGATGTCCCTGCCATGGTGCATGTCCATGGAGGCAGCCCACCCAACCTATTGCATTCTTTCCAGAAAATCTGGCTGGGTCACAGCACTGCAGTGGGCACAAGAAAAGCTGCCCTGAAGGTTGCCTTTAAAGCCGTGAACTAATGACGTTGTCAGCACATAGCGTTCATTCCCAAGTCATGAAGTTTATTCTGGGACTACTTGAGAGCTTCAAAGGTCCGTCACCTTGCCAGGAAAATATCTGTGCTGTTGAGCTCTCCTTTAGATTCTCTCCACATGCCATAAAGGAAATGTTCAGAAACCTAATCTGAGGGGGATCAGGCTGCAAATTCTCCTTGTCTCTGTCAACTTCATGAGGCACGAAATCTGAGGGTGCTGTAGGAATCAGGCGGCCTTTCTAATGCGCACCAGCTGTGTCATGTGCATCCAGCAGGGAGGCAAGCTCTCATGTGTCCCTATTACTTCAGACTCTACTCTTGCTGGTACCCTGCTCACTTAGAAGGACCCTATCGCCTGTAGATAGGACCGCTGCTAGGTAGGCAAGTAGGAATGACATGTTCTTCCCTTGGTGAAAGAGTGAGAGATGAAGGATGGTCTTATGACTGAGGCACTGAGCTGTGACTCAGAAAAATAAAAATTTCTGTTCTCATCTCAGTTGCTCAATTCTTGAGTGACCTTGACAAGTGACAGTAACTGTTTCAGTTCCCATCTTTGATCTGGGGAAGATAATGTTGGGGTTTTTTTTCCTTTGTCTAACCTGTGTCAGTCCTCAACTTTTTAGGCCACAGACTGTCCTCAAGAGTGTGTTTGGCTGTCAGCTAGCACAGTTAGCCCTTCACTCTGGGTGTGCCTTTAGGTGCTATTATGATAACCCTAAGCAGGAGCAGCAATGGAGTCTAGGGCATGTGTGAGCAATGCACTGATCCTGACAGCTTCTTGCTGGTCCTGTTCTTTTGGTGCATTTTAACTCAGCAAAGGCTGTCACGGTCTCTTGAGCTTGGTCTGAGCTACAAATAAATACCACAGCCTCAAATGGACAAACACCAGATGCTAAACATTCACCATCAGATGCTACATTGTAAGTGAAGGCAGATAGTTAACCTACTTCGGGCACCTCATCCAGGATGTCAAGATGTGCTCTCAATTCTGCTGACACAGACTTGAGGAGATAAGCTAAATCAAGCTACATAACTCTCATGATCTGTCATGTGGGCTTATGTGCCATCATTTGGAAGGCCACAGAAGTGCCAAATGCCTGGCAATATTCAGAAAGGAAACGACTGCAGCAAAGCAATGGCTGTTTTGGAATCTAAATATCTAAAATGCTTATAATTGTATAGGGGGATGTCTAAAAAATGGAAGTCACTTCCGCAAGACAGAGAGCACAGAGAAATCAGGTGGGAGACGAAGGGAGAATATGTGCCCATGCAGCAGAGACATTTCTTCGGTAGAACATACCTGTTGGTAGGTTCTTTTCTTGGGCCATAAGACCCCAAGTTAAATCAGCTATTGAGAAGGACTTGATGATGCCAGAAATCACAGGATGGTAAAGCCCTATATAAATGGGCACAAAAAAGCACTAGTTTAAGGACATGATCCTGTAAGAGCCTGCTTCAGAATCCAAACCTGTGTCAACTCTTCTACACCCTGAGCAGAACAAGAGCTGCGAGGTGGGATGAGGTGAATTGTAAGGGAAAAATTGAAGGGAGGACAACGGAGAAGGATCTTATGAAGAAAATGGATGAGAAAAAGGAATAGGGACGAGGAAGTTTGAGAGTACAGGGTGAAGGGAAAGTAAAGGAAAAGATGAAAGAAAACTGAGAGGGGGTGAAAGGACAGAAGATTTTTAGTGTGCGTGTGGTGATGCATTTGTTGAGCTGGGTGTGCCTTGGAGCACACCTTGAATGATGTATCTGTGGCCCTCCTGGTAGGCCTTGGAGAGGAATGTCTTATGCTTTCCTATCACTTTTTGATCTGGATGGGGAGAAGGATATTACTAAGGCTCAGACCTCTTCTTTAGGAATATCATAGGAAGCTAAATCCAAACTGTTTTCCAAACACACTTATAAAGAGTGACATTTTTTCAATGCCTGGAATTCCTTAAAATCCTGTCTCTGATTTGAATAATCCCTACAAAGCTATGTGATTTCATATATATCTTGCTGACAGCAAAGGCAGATTTAGGGAATAAGACAGTTTCACAGAGATATCCTAGACCCTGAAGGACAAGGTCTTCTTTCATCAGGAAATAGCTTTACAGGCTCTTCCTGTTATTTTTATAGGCCAGTTTGAGACTAGTGCTGGCTTAGATCTGGTATCAAGCTATCTTTGCTTCAGCCTTTCTCCCAGACCAGCCAGTCATTGATTCCTCAGGAGCTCACTATGGCAGTTACCACCAGCTTTCCCTATTTTATTGGGACTTTCTCAGCAGCCAGAGATTTTGCCTCCGAGTTACGGGCTTAACCAATAACTTGTTTTTTATTTAGTTAGAGTTTCCCTGATGTTTGCTGAGAAGACCTTTAAAACATGAAATATGATGTATCTGTGGCCCTCCTGGTAGGCCTTGGAGAGGAATGTCTTATGCTTTCCTATCACTTTTTGATCTGGATGGGGAGAAGGATATTACTAAGGCTCAGACCTCTTCTTTAGGAATATCATAGGAAGCTAAATCCAAACTGTTTTCCAAACACACTTATAAAGAGTGACATTTTTTCAATGCCTGGAATTCCTTAAAATCCTGTCTCTGATTTGAATAATCCCTACAAAGCTATGTGATTTCATATATATCTTGCTGACAGCAAAGGCAGATTTAGGGAATAAGACAGTTTCACAGAGATATCCTAGACCCTGAAGGACAAGGTCTTCTTTCATCAGGAAATAGCTTTACAGGCTCTTCCTGTTATTTTTATAGGCCAGTTTGAGACTAGTGCTGGCTTAGATCTGGTATCAAGCTATCTTTGCTTCAGCCTTTCTCCCAGACCAGCCAGTCATTGATTCCTCAGGAGCTCACTATGGCAGTTACCACCAGCTTTCCCTATTTTATTGGGACTTTCTCAGCAGCCAGAGATTTTGCCTCCGAGTTACGGGCTTAACCAATAACTTGTTTTTTATTTAGTTAGAGTTTCCCTGATGTTTGCTGAGAAGACCTTTAAAACATGAAATGTAGAGGGTTAAAAACTAGAAAGAAAAATTAAAAGAATTCCCAATTTTGAAAAAATAGTTTTCACATGAATGTCATCATTGCTAGTTGCGTCATTTGTGATTTTTAGCAGATTGAGTTTTTCAGAGATTCTGAAAAGGGAAAATGAGATGGTAGCCAGTATATTTGTGTAATAAACTTTCTGTGGGATTTTAAGATAGCTCAGGCAAGAAATGTGCAATACAAACTATCGGGTTAATTTCTTTCAGTGTATTTTCTTCCCAAAAGTCATTCCCTTTGAAACAGAGTGACCAAAACAAGTGCAAAACTTCACAAAAGCAACTTGCTAATGGAAATAAAGCTGAGGGCTTCTTAGTATTAGGCAATCTGCATAGATAAAAACTACATTATGCAGTCATCAGAATTGTGCATGTCTCCTGGCATTTCCATTGGCACACCTCCTGCATTTAAACAAGCCTTAAAACGCTGTGGTATTCTGTGACAGTGTGTCAGAAATTGTGCTGCCCAGTCCTGGGTGTCACCTTTGCCTCTGGTTCCTGCAGAGTCCTCTGGTAACACACCACAGCACATCCAGGCATTTCCCTTGACCTTCCAGGCAAGCAACAGTGCCCAAACCCAATTCCTTAATTTAATATTTGACTGCGGTAGCAAAACCAATCAGTCTCTGAAATTACTTCCTTGACCAAATTAGCAACTTCTATTTACTGTTGCTTTTACCACAACATAATTTGTTAATAACCCTTAAGAGCTTTCTCTACCAAAGCACCCCACTGGCTAGAAAAGGTTACTCCACAGACAGATCATGGAAATACACTTGAGGAACAACAGTCTTGCGCAGAGCTTGAGTCCCATCTCTATCTGCTGTGCCTAATACATCCAGTCTGCAGATCTGGACGGCATTTAGGAACTCTCATGGTCTCACCCCACAGCGACACCGGGCCCCCAGGAGCGGCCAGCCTGTGGCTTCTCACTTGCATGCAACCTGCCAGCAGCCAAAGGGCATTTCTCCTGTGGATGCTACAGTGCTTGGACACAAGCTCTGGGGCAGGAGTGAAGTGCTGTTGGCTGGGGGTTGCTCGGTAGGGGAGGCATGGAGCTCGGGCACTGCGGTGCCGGGGCACTTGGCCTAGCAGAGTCTTTCTTATTTTGCTAACACAGTCAGGAAAGGCTGGCTGCCCTTGATGCAAGGGCAAGTTGACCACTGTGTTACTATTTCCCCTGTGTGTAGGTTCTCAAAGGCTCCTCTTCCACTTCATGTGGTTCCTGATAAAAACATACCAGCCTCTGAACAAAAGGCTGCTGAAACCTGGTGCTTTCTCCTTCCCTGTAACATGAAGTGTATGGTGATATAAGCAATAGAAGATTCTGCCCAAAACGTCAGGGGTGTGAAAAAAACCTGTCCTGTGTGTCTCTTTTTCCGCATGATCCTCTCCTGTTCCACAATATAGTCAAGACAGCGGTCTGTCTTGTTTCACTGCTTGTGGGGAAGTCACTGTAGGTGGTCAGGCACCACATCAAATACTACACATCTACTCCACATCTTCGGGGCTCAAGACCAGGTTGGATGGGGCTCTGAGCAACCTGATCTAGTTAGCAGTGTCCCTGCTCGCTGCAGGGGGGTTGGACTAGATGACCTCTAGGGGTCCCTTCCAACCCAAAACACTCTATGATTCTATGATACCAAGAACCCATAGTCAGTGGCTCCTGTATAGTCTGCAAAACTAGAAATTACACCCCACTGGGCAGGCAGCAAAAATAGACGTAGTTGCTCAGCTAGAAGACTAGACCTACTAGCAAGGAAGAACTGAAAAATTATTGAAATTAAGAGCATTTATCTTCAAAGTCATGTCCATATATCAAAACCTTACATATGTATGCCATGGGCAAGTGTGTGCCCTCCAGCACACAATCACATGTTCACTTGCGTGTGGACATACACATAAAGTGTGTGAAGTGCCACGCTGTTGTGGGCAAAGCTAGTCTTGATTTGGGGAATTTCATGTAATTTATTGCCAATTAACATACATTTTTAATTACTGATTCTGGAATTGAGAAATAAAGAAAAATAAACAAGTGCTTAGGGAACACATCCCAGCTTCCCTCTGGATATCCCTCCTCTTCCTTGCCGGTCTCCAGTTCCCTAGCCACATGCTATGTGCTTAGTCCCCTCAGTGAGACAAGGGGAGGTTGGAGTTGGTGTCCTGTGGGTCCTTTGCTTTTGCTGCTCCTTGACTCTTACTCAACTGCTCCAGCATGAGTTTCTCCATGGGCTGCAGTCCCTTCAGAGGCATGTGTCCTCTTGTGTCTCCTTTTGCCCTGACATGTCTCTTCCTCTGCCTTTGCTCGGGTGTCTCATGCTCCTGCATGGGCATCTCCTGATTACACCTTCACCTGTGCCTCCTCCTCTCTCTCTGGTATCTCCTGCTCCAGGAGCAGCTACTGCCCTGTCTTCAATATGTTGTTCCAGAGGCTCCATATGCTCTTCTGACTGGCCATGATGTTCAGGCGTGGTGGGCTGGTGTTCTCTGTTGCTCGGTTGGCAGGAGATGGCTGGGACTGGCACTGGGCAGTCCCTGTCCTTGATCTTCTCCCACACAGGGCACTCTTCAACCCCACCCTCCACCCCACCCATCCACACCCCTCATACCTGCCAACCCTGCCCAATACATGTGCACTCAAACAAGAATTTACACCATGCTAAAATATATGCAGGTCAACGAAGAAGTTTCATGTGAGTCTCTCTGCTTCAGCCCATGGGGTAAAGCACTCTTCCAAAAAATTAATTCCCCGGCTTCCTGTTGCCCTGTGAGCTGTCTTCATAATTCAGCGTATAGAGTTTAATGTAGGCCTTGGAGCTGGCTGAAGGAGGTGTACAAAGGATCTGGCTGGCTGGTGACCTCTTAGACAGAGCGGTCCCTTGTGACAAAGTGCATGGAAACTCCACTTTGCCAGTCTGAAGTCTGAGGCGTTCGCCCATTGGACACTATTCCCCAGGCTAGCTGGCACCATGTGCAGTCTCCATCTTACGGCATAAGCCATAGTCAGAACCAAGCAGTCATACTGGTGGGTTCTTTCCACACCTTGCAGGCTGCAGTGCAGTAATAACAGCATCTCTTTAATTCCCATTGTCTCCAGCCTTAGTAAAAGGATCGCCCAGGTTTTATGATGTCCCACCAGTTATGAGAAAAGTGGACTCTTTTCCTCATTTCATTGTTCCTACCTAGATTGTATATTATCAGATTCTCTTGGCAGTGGATTAGCATGAATAATGTGGCTGTACTGTACTCAAGTAAATCAACTGCTGTTGAACCCAGAAGTAGCTACAGCTCCACAGTGGGTGAAGTTTGTTTTGTGCAGTCCTGGAGTCTTAAAAGGCTACCTGCCCAGCAAAAGTTTGACTTCGTTAGTCAAAAGGAAGCAATTCATCCTGTAGGACAGGACCCTCTTGAGGACTTCAGGAATGTGGAGATTCCAGGGCTGCACAAAACAAACTTCACCCACTGTGGAGCTGTAGCTACTTCTGGGTTCAACAGCAGCTGTTGGGTACTGCATGACACCATGATCTACCAGGTCGGTTCAGGAAATGGAAAACTGTCAGGCAGATGCTGCTAGGACACTCACGGTGGGAGAAGTACTAGGAATTTTGATTGAGGTACAACATTTCCAATAGTGACCCTCTAGAAAAGGCATCTTTAAAGAGTTGGTCTGTTGTTGCTTTTACACTGCATCAGAGAGCATCTTCAGAAATGTAAGCCTGCATGATACCATGTGAGGGCATTGGATCAACCCTTGAGCAGGGTTTTTTTTAAGGTCTCCCATACAAGTACTGACAGGTATAACTCAATAAGAATGAACAAGCAAGACCACAGAAAAGTGGAATAAATAAGTATTATTTCAAGTCAGTGAGAGAATAACTAAACGAAACATTCTGAGCTCTTTATTTCCAAAAACTTAGCCAGAGAAACCAGTCACCAGGCAGCAAACACCTCACAAGCTGAGGATCTCTAGAAAGGAAAATGTGGTTTCAAAGTGGTTTGTAGCTGATTAAACTGGATATTTTTTTTTTCAATTTAAGGTTCTCTCATTATTAACAGGAAAAAATAGAGAGGATGCTGTGGTAACTTGAAGCTGCTGGTGTGACTAAGGTAATTAAAGCGGCCCATATGGATTTCAGACCACCCACCTACCCACCCCAGCCCTTAGTCAAGTCAAAACAAAGCATTACATTTTTGAAGAGTTGCAGCTATGGAGAAAATATAAGCCTCTAAAAAGCTTGTTATTAGACACTGCCAAGATAGTTTTTTGATGAGCATTTCTGTTAATTTGGCAACATACATAAAACACCAGTTTTTTGGTATGGTGCGTAATGTGAGGTGGAGGCTCTTTGGCAGGTATTCCCCTTCAGGGCTTGTCTCTCAGGCGTAGGAGATGCAGGTGGCAGGACATGGTGGCATCTTCTCAGGGATGTCAGTTTTCACACATTCAACTCAGTGAGACAGATTCTCCACTACAATGTGGTAAACTGGGAATAATTCCATGGAAATCACTGGTATAGAGCCAGCATGAGGTTATCACCAGAACATGAGGTCACAAGCAGCTTCTCCCTGTAGAGTAGCAAGGGACACCCTGCTCCCAGACAGCTGAGTTTCTACAGGTGAGGAAGAAAACTTGTGGCTTAGGACTACGCCCCTGTGCCTTACAGATGGTCTATTGTGAAATTTTCCAACCCGAGCGATCTAAGAGCCATTTACGTGCAAAATTAGGCTCCTAAGCCATTTGTGCCATGACTACAGCCAGGAATTCTGCAGCTGTTATTCTTGGTTTGCAAGCAGTGCCTCTGTCATATCACAAAAGATGTTATTTTTCTCCCCAAATGTGGCTTCTTGACTGAAGTCAAAGTGCTCAATGGAGGGTCAGACAGTGCTGTCCTCAGAGCCTGATACAGTGCCCTGCGGGACATCTTTGCAGAGCATTTCTGGAGGCTGTTGTGACACTCAATAAACTGTGGGACTGTTATATCAAATTCCCATGGCTCTATCTCCCACTGTGTGTTTTCCACCTCTTCTAATATTTTAGCCTCTTTGTAAATCTCCGCTGTTTCTTGTGTCCTTCCTCAGGATAATAATGTTCTTGGTTCTGGTGTACAAATGGATCATGCTGCCTGAGGAGACCAGACATGGGTTTCAGGAAAACGCCACTGCCCAGTGGTTGCCTCTCAAGAGGAGGACAAGGAGAAAGCCTTTGAGGGGTTGCTTCATTATAGCAGGCAGCATCTGTGGTTTTCTGCCTCTGAAGGTCTTGAGGTCCCAGTGCACCTCTGTCCTCACACTTCTGCTGGGGCAGGTCATCTTTTTACCTTCTGTACTTATGGGATTCCTCTTCCCCTAGCTGGAAACTTTTGAATAGGATGAGATCTACATCATCTACACAGTCTACATCACGCTGGTTTCTTTTTTATTTCAGGTCCAGGTCTGGCAAAACTAGGTGGGGGGTGGGGAGGTTGTGCATTTTAAGGACACGCTGATAGGAGAGACTAGTTTAAAAAAAGAGAGAGAGAGAGAAGAGAAACATTAGATTTGCACCAGTGTTCAAGAGGAGAAGTTATTTTTTTTATTCCTAAATCTTTTCTGTAACCTTCTGGGGAGATGCACAGAGGTGTTTTCCTGTCTTTGGAATCGCTCAGCATCGAGTTATCCTTGTGGTCCTAGCTGTCAGCTTGCAGCAATAAAGCAGGGAAGATTGATAAGGTGAGTCCCAGCAGAAAAGTGAAGGAATGTGGCAGTAAATGTTGCTCTGGCTGCTGTGGAGAGAGGTGGCTGTGGCTCACGCATCTCCCCCATGGCTAACGAAGAGCTGGCGGGAGCAGATGCTTCCGAGCTCATTCCAACCCATTTACTGCCCACCTGCTTTCAGCATTTGTCCCAGCCGAGCTCCTCCTCGAGGCTGTGGAAAGGACTCCTCAGCAGACGGAGGCAGCAGAAGTGCCATTGCTAGGGCCAGGTTTAAAGGATGAGAGCACGTGGGAGCAGTTTTGAACCACCAGGACTGGATTCACTGACTGTCTGTTCCAAAACAATTGATAGCTCTGCAAATTAGTGTAATTCTCTCTCTGCTGAGAGGAGATTAGCATCCTCCACGGGCAGTCAGGTCTTTGATACCTGATGCATTGCTTCTCATGACAGAGAAAACACAAGTTCGTAAGAGGGTCATGGAAGGGCACAGTTTTGGATCTTTTTTGCTAAGAAATGTGATTAAGAGTGGAGCTTTTTATTTCTGTCATTTAACTTGCACATGAGACGCTCTGAGATGGATGTGAAGACACAGATAATGACTCAGGAACGTCAGGCAGGCAGAGCAGAGAGAGCTCTTCAGTGCAAAAGCAGAGGGAGAGAGAGAATAGCTGCAGCAAGTACATTTCAAGGTCAGCTTTGTGGAAGAGAAACAAAAGGCTGTAGACTTTGAAGGCTGGTGGCTCCCGGGTGTAACTTCTGCCTGCTTCTATGAAGTGGGACTGCAGGGAAGAATCCTGCATATTGTGACAATATTTCAGGGTGGTGAGTCTTGGGAAGCTCTCCAATACTGTGACAAGCCAAATCCCAAGAACTGTGATAAATGAATCTCCAAGTGCTGGAAATTATGAGGTTTGTCTACACAGAGAAATGGCAGTGGCTTTAAATATCCTGATGGAGTTAAAGCTCTGTGATCTCTCCTTTACTATGAATGAACATTATATTTGTATAAAGGTGTGTGAGGCCAATACAACCATTTCTGTATGTGGGGAAAAAAAAAGAAAAAAGAAAACACACTCCCAACTGAAATATGCCTGCAGAAAAAAATGGCTTGGAACTACTTAAGCAGAATATGTGGATCATACCAGACAGCTCCAAAAGTCTGTGTTATAGTCATTAGGAGATGAAATTTATATCCTTGACTAAAACTAGATATGAGACTGGAGAAAACTGATTCTGTCCCTTCTTCTGGCTTCAGCTACAGCTGCTAGCTCTAAGGAGGAAGGGCTGGAAGAAACTGGCCTGATAGACGGATCATTTCCTAATTTTACCAGCCATGGCTGTGGAATTTGGTTTTGGCAACTAGATACACAGTAGATTTGATAATTCACATGGGAGTGGATTTCAGGTTGAAAGTTACCCAGGCAAACTTCTCATTTTTGCTCAAGTTCCCTGGCTTCTCATGCAAACATGAGCTGATTTGGGATTTTGTCAGATCTTCTGAACTGAAACAGCTTTTATGGAAATAGATGGGGTGACTTTCTACAGGTGTATAGCTTGCTGTATGTAAATATCTGTTAGCCACTAACATGGGGACTTGGGTTTGGGCTCCACTTCAGTGGAGTATCAGCAGATTCCTAGTTTAGCCTGAATTGACTTCATTTGCCTCGTTCCAAATATAACTCAGAAAACGTTATTCTAGGCAGCAGTGACAGCAAGGGACTTCCTCATGCCATCATCTAGGGGAGGATCTCTCCTACAAATAGATGTCACAGAGTTAGCTGCCCTGGAAAAGAATAGTGGTCCCCCAAGGACCTAGCAGAGGAGGGGGAAAAATCAAATGAACTACTGGCTGAGTGGCTGACTCCTGCTTTATGAGTAGATGGGGTAGAGGTCTCCAAACAGGTAATTCGGCTGGGGCAGTTGCTGGTATTCTGAAAGGGGAAGCTTTGACTGCCTGGCTGCCCGTGTCCTTGTCTGGTTAACAGATGAACAAAGTGTTTCAGTGTTGCCTCTCTGTGATGTTTCTTTACCTTTCATAAACCCCACAATTACATGAACTCTAACTAAATAGTCACTAAATTTTATCTCCCTTAAACCTCTATTACTTGAGCAAAGTTGTAACCAGTTTACGGTAATGCTACTAAATTTATCCATATCTGTCCTTTAGCCTGTGTAACTTAGAAGGATGTTATTCGTTAGTCTGCGTGCAGAAACCTGTACATTATTCTACCTTTATATTGAATAACAAAGATCTGTGTAGCTCAGTAACCTATATGCAGGAAAAGGAATATAGCTTAGCTCTCCCACAGAGAATTGCTGTGTTTGACTGTAGCATCTTTCTCAGTTTCTTCCCTGTAATGGGACCAGACCTGTTCCTGTCAAGGGCTTACAGCTTTCTGAATGACAGACAGCTGCTATAATTGTTAATGTTAAGAACAGCTCTCTTGCTTGCACTAGGAAAACTGAAGTCCACAAAACAAGCAGCTCATCATCTGAAATATTTATGTATTCATCCCTATAAAAGCACCTATCCACTCTGCAAAACTACAGTGAAGCAAAATACACTTACTACATCTTAGAATGCTATCGAGGGCTTCCTAATTGATTCATGTGAATTTCAACTTATTTTCTTCTTTAGTTCTCTTTACTACATCTTCCTTCTTTAGAGAGCAGGCCAGGCCTCCTGGAGCACTGAATACAAAACCTCATTGTGTGCAGTGCATAAAACCAGGGTCCATTGCAGGAAATGAATTCCAGCATCAAAGATCTTGCATTAAAATTGCCTATGCAGTGAAATCCAGTATCCCCTTCTTAGTCAAGTCTATTGTGATGTTTGATGAATTTAGGGGAGTAGTACACAAATCTAAATCTGAATGCATTTCTCAGGCTACTCTGTGTCACAGTGGATGCTTAACCGGAATTATGGATGAAAAGGGAAGGAAGATAAGATAATTTAAGCATTAGTCCAGGATTCAAAGACCTTGCATTCAGTTCTTAGCTGTCATGCAATCTCAGTTTCTCCCTTCTCCATCTGTAAAACACTTTTAACAGCTGTAGCCTTTCTCTTTGGGAAGTCTTCAGAAAGTGGATGCAACAGCATCAAGAAAATGTCTCAGTACCATACAGGTGTGTAAGCCAGTAATGTAAGCATTGTCTTGAACAGTTTATTGAACATACCCTTTTTTTCATATGCAATATTAAAAACTATGAGTCTTAGAAGTTACGAAATAGTGTGATTTTCCCCTTCCGTTGATTCCCAGCATTTTAGCAATTTATGTAGCCTTCTGTAGTCCTTTCAGGTTCCTTCCCAAGCCAGAAGGTGACTCAGGTGTGCCTTCTGTGCCTTGCACATGGGATGCACGGCATCAGGATATGGCGAAGAGGTGGTGAGAAAGTGTTGCACAGACCCTTGAGGACACAGGAAATTTCCCCTGATGTCTCTGCCTGCCCTGTCTGCTGTAGGAAACCCAAAATGTTGGAGTTAAGGATATGTTTCTCACTTTGAGCTTTTAGGAACTTGATGAAATTGCAGATGCTCTCATCTTCTCTTCCCTGAAGCTTCTCTCTAGCCTTACCTCAGACAGCAAAGAATGCTTTCTTCGTTGGGAGGGAAGATAAAAAGTGAAGGCAAAAAGTGGGAAAATAAACATCTTTAAATGTAGTTGGAGCCGGTGATGCAGTAAATTCAGCTACTCGGTTGCTGTTTTGCAGTTGTTTGTTTCTGCCATCACCCAGTAATGTAGTTAAAAGGCTAGCTACTGAAGTCATTGAATGCCTTCTGATTTATTCTTTCCTCTGTTTTATATCCAGTATATATTTTCATAAGTTGGGCTGTCATTACAGTGAAGGGAAAATTTCTGTCCCTTCTCTAGAGACTAAATGTATAAGAAAATAAAACCACAAAATATTTACAGTATCACTTGCAGTGTATCTGAGTCTAAAAATACTTATTTTAATTAGTGACCTCTTGGGGGTGAGCCGAGAGCTCCATTTTTAGTTACAAGATATTGGAGGAGGTGGAACTCCAGGACAGCTTCAGGGCAATAATGTAGAATGGATTTCAGTAGCATAGTTCCTAGTCCAGCAGAGGAGTGGGGAGAGTTTGTGACTGTGCTGTTCAACATCACAGCGTGCTTGCACTGTAACGACAATGTGGCTGAGACATTTTTGAAGTCACAGTGGTCTATATTAAATATTGCAGTGATGGTTAAGGGATTAAAACATAAGGGAATGAGAAGAGCTAGAGCCTACTGTTACGGGAAAGCAATTATGTACTAAATACCTAAATGCAGATACATTTGATGGAAGGTATTGGTTGACGGGATACTACCTGCATGGAACAGTGTTTGTAAAGAATAATTATAAGTTAATCAGTGGTATAAGCCAGTTTTTTAAAACAGTTACATTAGAGAATTCTCCTTTGGGTTCTGCTTTTGTGTTCCCATTGGCATAAATGTGAGTGTCCTCCAAAAGCAAATGGCAAAATAGCAGTACCGTGTTAAAATATTTGCCAGATTTATAGTCTGTCACATCCTGCTGCCTGACTAGCCCTGTTGGGCAGTGTTAATATTACTGTGGAAAACTTAATTTAAGATTGTCTGATTCAATAAATCTCAATCTTAATCTTAACAAATATTACAGTAGGTAAGTGGGAGGAGGAAGGGGGAGCATTTATCTTGCACAATGCTATAAAACAGTAATTGTACTTGAAAAGCGGTTGTGTCTTGTTATATTTACTTTTATTGTTCTGAAATAGTAATGATAGTAGACTGTTTTATTCCTTGTCTCTAGACACATGCAGATGTTATTGCAGGCTAGCTAGGGAAGGACCTCATTTGCTACCAGGAGTACCAGCCTGTGTGCATGCCCTGACCCTACAGTAAATTTCAGCCAGCTTGGTCCCTTTCCACTAAGCGTAAGCTACTTCAAGCTTCTATTTACTGCTGCATAAGAGCATGTAGGTGAGAAAATAGATCATATTAACTTACTCCTGTGCTTGTGCAGTAGTAGCACTGCACTGACTACAGAAGAGCAATGCTTGGTCCTGAGATTAAAGGAGATCAGACTGGGATCCACAGGCTGAAGTTTTCAACAGGGCATAGAGGAGTAGGGAGGGTACCCACCAGCTCATGAAGCTCCTTTAGACCCTTGTGAAAGTACCATGTGCTCTACTTATCTCTGCATTCCTATAGTTATTAGCGCTGAGTGGTTTAAGAACAGGTGAGTCATTGCTCCATACTGTGATCAGGATGATATACTGTTCATGTGCTATCAGTGTGGGACATCTGGGCCATTTAGGGACACACAGAGCTGTCAGCAGTAGGTTAGGTTAGATGGAGGACTTGAGCAAACTCTGCTGAAGCCAGCATGAGTCGTTCCCATGACTCTGATTTGAAGCTAGATAAAGCCATATTTTTGCACGAAATTTATGCATACTTCTTAGAAAGTGTCCCTGCAGGACAGAGTTGAAACACAACATTGGAGGAGGGCTTAAGAGAAACTTGTACAGCTGTGGTTGGTGTTACACTTAAGACTGTTCTCTCAGACATACAAGCTGGCCTGTTCCAGTGCTGTTTACAGTGGGACCTCTCTTTTTTCCTAAAGGAGGTGGCATTTTTGGTGGTTTTTTCTCTTCCTCCTCTGGCTGTTGTCAAATACACTGAATTGTTACACAACTCCTGCATTTGTTACACTGTTGTACGGCAGCATTTGTAGGGACAAAAGCCCAATAGGTCTGAAATTATCTCTCTTTCTCAATGGCAGGAGCAGTGGCAGCAGCAGCAGGTATATACTAAGAAAACCTCTGGAAGAGAGAGGAAGAGCAAGTAGGCATGTACCTATCACTTTGCACACTGGCACTCCTCCCAAGGGGACTGAGGAAATCAGCCAATTAAGCTTGAAAAAGGCAGTGTTAGCTAAAGATCCTTCTGTCTGATTCTGCAAAGGTTTAACCAGACCTCTGAGTTTGGCAAGAGATTAGTTTTAAGAAACAACTGCTTAAAGAATTCCCCTTATTTGTCTGCTGTCAGTCAGAGTTTCAGTTTGCTGCCCCAGTGATAAATATTCACCTCCATGCTGTGAGTGTCTGTCTGTGTCCCCAGCTCTTTTCAGCCAGCGGGAACTAACACCGAGCAGTCAGCACGTGTTTATTACCGGGAAGTTACATGATCTGTGTGAAGATGTTGCTGGTGTTAACTTGAAAATCTGGCCGTGCAGGGCCGAGAGCAAGAAACATTTATAAAACTGGGATTCTCTTCCTGGGTCTGCTGCTGAAGCCTGATCATTTGACTGTAGTTGGGTGGAGGCATCATAAAAGGTACACCAGCAGGACTGGTACAAATAGTACTCTCAAAAGAAGTAGTTACTCAGATGACCAGAAGGAGCTGCTCAGGTGTATTGTGGGTTAGAAAGTGCCCTTGAAGGTAAAATCTTCTAACTAGTCACAGAATAAGTGCGGCAGTGGTAACAATTTCTACCAATGTGTTCGAGCTCTGACCTTAATTAGACTCTGCGTCATGGTATCTGTCCTTTAATTTATACCTACAGGTTGTAGCGATGTGGCTTTATATGGTTAACTCTCCACCAGAAACCAGATGAGGATGTTAATTTGCTCTGCACAGACTTCTAATCGCTTGTTGAAATTAGAATAAGTTTTGGCCATAGTACCTTGGGCTGAATTTTAGTTAGGCAAAATCGTGGTAGGTCCCATTCATATATATTAGAAGAGCTGGGAAGAGAGATGGGTATGAGATGGTAATGTTTGCAGATAATTAGTTTGTTTAGGCTAGATAAATCTTCAAAGAGTGAGAAGCTTCACAGGGATGGAGCCAAAGATATGTGGATGGGCAGCGGGCTGGCCAAGCTATGCAAGTATGCATGTGTATTAGTAACTACTGGGGAGTTAAAGGCAGGTAGGGACTATTAATATAGCTCATGTGAGTTAAATGCAGCCACAGAGTCAAGGTGCTTACTGCCACTGGCTGTCTGTCTAATGGTGCTTCAGTAGCACCATGCTTTTGAAATAAGTTCTATCTATTATGGATTACAGGACAAATTTATACTATTTCTTGTACTTCACCTGGAGCTTGGCCTCTTCATGGGTAGAGGACTCCATGGTCCTCTGGATGATCTTGCATGAACTGATCTGCTACAAAAGAATTTAAAAGATAAAGGGCTCTGTAGTCCATTACCATTCTTCTGAATCTTTCACATTATTAAATTCATCTCATTATAATGCCTCCTTTCAACAGGAAGCTATCAAATGGATCCCAAGAATGTGGTCATTCTGACCCAGCTCATTCAGATTCACTTATCTCACAATACAAAGCATAGCCGGAATACATCAGCTGTACAGAAGAAGATAAACAGTTCAGATGTCTATTTGGAACCACTGTAAGTAGATCTTTTCTCTCCAGTAATGTAATTTTATCTTGCTGTATCTAATTGCAGGTAGTTGCTGAATCTAAGGATGAGGTTGCTCTGTTTTCTGTCTTAACAATGTCTCTAAAGCCCGAAGCAATGAGAAAAATCAAGGTTACTTAAAATTGTCCTGAGTGATTCCACTGTTGCACAGAAGGATATTTTTCATGGGCTTTCATGGATTTCAGTAGTTCAAAACTATATTGTCTTCTTTTGTGGAAAAGAAGTTCTAAAACCTCCTGTAAGATGGGAAGCTTCATTAACTGGTTCAGTAGTCAACTGCTGGCATGTGAGACAGAGACTGAACTAACCAAGTTCAGTTCTCTTAAACACATCACCCCAAGAAGTCATTTCTGACATTTCTAAAATGTAGAATTATGATGTGATGCTTCTGATTTGGTCATACTTTACTGATTTACCTGTGGTTTGCATAAGAATTTCTGTCTGTGGCAGCAGAAGAGCTAACTGGTTGCTCTACACTGTTAAAGCAGGTTGGTGACCTCATATTCACGGCCACTGTGCCACGAGGAATACAACTTGGGTATCTCCTTGCCAGCCATAGACCTCCCATGCTTGAGCAAGAGCTGGCTCAGCGCAGCTGTAGGTGTCTGTTCCATTTGTAGCTATCCCCGTCTTTTAAATCATTCAGTAAGTTTGATCCCTGCACTAGAGGGCAGTCAGAGTCAGCTGCACCAGCTGGCAGGTATGTCACACCAGCCCCAGGAAAAGTGGGAAAATCTGTGAGAAGGGGCTGCCAGGTCTCAGGACTTGCCTTTTAGTCCTTCAGCCCCTTGGTATTAGCCCTTTGCCAAGGCCAGGAGTGAGCAGCACAGGCACTGCCATTTCTCACTGTGAATGAGAAACCAAGTGCAGTGGCTTGCTGGATCCTTCTCCAGAAGGTATTTATGCAGATTGATCCCTCTTTCTTGGCTGTTCTTAACCCCAACTTTGCATGTATTGGGTATTTTCTGGGCCCATCTCATAAGTTTTCAGCGTAGATAAATCAAAAGGAAAATAACTGGATAGGAATGAAATGCTGAAGAAATTGCTGAATTATATGATTCCAGTGGGACAGGACTTGGACAGCTATCATCGACTTCAATGGACATTTAAGTCCCTGGATTTGTCTGAAAAGTCAAGTTTGATATGTTTACATAGTCCCTTATACCACTGTAGAAGCCATCAAAGTGTTTCTATCTCCTGAAAAGCTTTGAGCTATTCACAAATCCAATTGACTTGCTCCGCATCACCTTCATGAAGGGCTACACTCACTCATTCAGAAGGCCTGCAACATTTCAAACCCCATTTGAATTGTAAGACAGACACTGGGAGTATCCATTCCCTTGCCTGCTTTCTTCCCACGGCGGCTGAAGATGCCTGGCTTCTGGCTGCAGTTTGGTATGGGCTGTTGGGCTGTGCCCTGTGCTGTGTGGCATGCCAAGGGAAAAAAATATGGTAGATCCTTTTGGAAAGAGGGGGGGAAAAAAAAGAGTGTGGGCTCCCATGAGGCAGAGTTCACCCAGGATTTGGAACGGAAAACCATCAAGTGATTGGGGAAATGTATGTGAAGAACAAAGCAGAAGAGAAAAGGGAGTTTGATGGCAATAGGCCTGGGACACTGGGTAGTTGGTTTATTTAGGAGAAAGGAATTTTTCTCCCTCATACAGAGCACTGAACTGTCCATGGCAGTCTGAATTTGCTTCTTGCGAAGTAAGCATTGCCTGATGCCTCAAACACGATACTAGACTTGGTGGTTGCTAATGTGACCTGGCCTAGCAGATCCTGTTGTGTGTTGAAGGGAGAACCCTGGCAACCCTCTGCTTGGAAATTCCTGCCCTTGTGTGCAGCCAGATTTACAGCACCACAAGCATGAGGAAAGCATATCGAAACAGGAACCTCACAGAAATGCCATGCTGCTGAGTGAATAGCAGCTTTTTGTAAAGAGCAGTTGACTTTGCAGACTGTCCCCAAATAGATTTTGGATAAGTGCTGCTGTTTTTCCATCAAAAAGCTGACAAAAGGCAGAGAAACAGACGTCTGTGTTATCAGCTCCAGTTGAGGGCCCATGCCACCAGGCCGTCTTGGTGAATCCTCCTCCTCCCTTTGCACCTCACATGCACTGCTCAGGGGTGTCCATAGCCCACCAGCTGCCAAGCCTGGTTTTCCACCATCTGTACTAGACAACCTTTTCTTTTGGCTTGCTGCTGCTGTTCATGGCTCTTTCAGTTTGAATGGCAAAGATGGGTATGTCCATTACCAAAATCAAAGCCCCATGTGGAGGTGACAGTGTGCATCTGGAACTGGTCCAAACTGAGTAAGTCTTCCTTCTTCCTTCACAAGCTTAAACAGGAACCAGGAAATATCTTCAAGGGATTTTTTTTTTTTCTAATTCCTGCTTATTCTTTTCATAAAGGGCTGGCAATTTGTAAACATCCCCAAAGAGTAAGGTGTGATTTGAGCCTTTGCTTTCTCAGGTTTCATGTATGTTTATACTACAATAAGGCTAAATAAATGAAGGGCAATAGTAGCCTCTCTGCTTTGTTTTCTGGCTGGCATTTCTAGTCTGGCCTGGAACAGCTGAATCCAGGAAGGGATTCCCACTGTTGTCAAAGGGCTCTACATTTCTTTTATTTTGCATGCCCTGAACTCCCACCAGTTTCACTGGGTGCTGACACTTTTTGCCAACAGCAGCATCAGATCCCCCAGCAGGGATCTCCTCTGTTGAGGCTAGAGGAGATTTATGTCTCATTTCCCTGTGCTGTGCATAATCCTTGTGCAGCAGCATAAGGACATAGGGAGTACAAGGTCCTGTCATTCAGATTTCATAGTATTTCTCAACACCTTTGTACTCTCTTCATTTCTGTAGGGGACAGCATGTGATGTAGGGCAGTGAGGAGGATTACTAGAGCCTTGGGAAGTGCTTGTCCTGATCACTGAGACTTACTAGCTCTTGGGCATGAAGAAATTAATCCAAAGAAAATAAACCAAATCCTTCTTTAAAATGTCAAGCTCTTTTCCTTTTCCTCCTTTCCCTTTCCCTTTCCCTTTCCCTTTCCCTTTCCCTTTCCCTTTCCCTTTCTTCTTTTCTTCTTTTTTTTCTTTTTTCACTTTTCTCCTTCTCCTTCTCCTTTTTTAATCTCCTCTCCTATGAGCACCAAAATTTCTCTTAACCTTCTCTTCCAAATATTCAGACAGCTTTGGCCTCAAACAGGAGCTGATCTACCAAAACCCCATGAGAGAGCTCTATTCTTACTGTATTTCTGGCCTATTTTTGCTACGAAGAGAGATGGATGCCCTCTGAAGCTCAGAATGGTATCTAGAGTTTCAGATGCTTCCTCTGACCACTGTGGCACTTGTCCAGAACACATACTCTGTTGTTTGTAGAGTACTTGTCCACTTACAAGGGGGAAAAAAGTCACTACAGAGGTGAACTGCTGTCAGTTTGGAGAGTGGAAGGGTGGGAAATGTCGCTCTGTCTTTCTGTTCCCTGGGGAAGAAAGTGGGAGAGTGTATCAGAAAATGTCCACTTGAAAGGCAGTAAGAGTAAAGGACAAGAGAACAGAATTCGCCCACATTTCAGGTCAGCTAGGTGCCAGGATTTCCCCATCCAAAGTACACTACCTGTTTCAAGCATTTTTCTTCACAGCGGTGTTAGTAGACAAGGTACTTGATTTATGAATAAGAAACTGAAAGACAGAGGATAAAGGGGACATTTGCTCCACAACACAAAGGTGGGGCTATTCCCAAGGAGAAAACGCTGGCTCGTGGATATGGACCTTAGGCCACTTTTAGATGAGGCAACAGGGTACTCAGTAGTACAATTCCATCAGCCCGGCGCTTACCTTGGCACTGATGATATGTCCTCAGGTAGCTATGCCTTTTTCTGTAGCTTTGTTGTCCAGTTTAAAACTAGCTTGTTCGTGTCTGTGCAGGCTGAGGTTGAAGACATGATCTGGGTTGTGAAAGATATGCCAGACCAGAGACTGAACAACGCTCCTGGGTGCTCCACACCATCTCCCTTTCCAGTGCTGCATCCTGCGGGGCAGGAAGAAAGGAGGAGCCCCTTGGCACTGTGCTGTGCCTGGCCCCATGGGTGAGCAGGACTTTCCTCTTTGCCAGAGCTCTCAGTCTGTCGCCTTGCACCAAAAGTAACATCATGCCAGATGGATTTCTGGGATATCACGCTGGGAGCTCAGCCGCATTGGCCTCTGTCACTGAAGTTTATATAAAAATGAAACGTGTCTTTAAAAAAAAAAAAAAGACAGTCCTCTAAACCCCTTAGTCTATCTGAATCACATCTCCCACATAAACCTCCTTAAAGGCTCTGCAAGTCAAATCGTGCCTCCTTGATGCTTTTCTCCATAGGTTTTGATGGGCCTCAGATGGTATGGCTAATTTGGAAGGCAAACACCATAGTGACGATGCCCACGGAGGGAAGTCCATTACATTGCTTTCGTGGTGAAGAATAAATGCAGGCAAGGGCAGAAGGGATGAGGGAACAACAAACCCTACTACGTTTCACTGAAGTGAGAAGAGTTGCTGGAGAACCATTTCCATGGCAGCAGTTCTGTTGAGTTAGTAGTATTTTTGCATAACAGTTTATCATTCTAGAACTGCAATTCCAAAAAAAAAACCCCAACAAACCAACCCTTAATAATAATCCCTGGGTTTAAAGTATTCATATATGTATTTCACCTTTGTGGTCTCTTTTCTTTTCCTTTTCCTTTGGAAAAATGCCTAATGGAAACCATATGTGTCACTTGTACACAGTGGTACATAAAATGAGACAACTTTTCAGGAATTTTTCTCCTCTTGTTTTAGAAGTCGATTCAGGCATGTAAACAAATGCATTCTTCACTGCATTAGCAGTTTATTCAATTTTTAATCAGCCACATGATGCTGTCCAAATATCGTTTAACCTATAATCTTCTTTTGTCCAGAAGCCCAAATATTTGTATCATTAGTAAGAAAGTAGAACTCAGTATTTTTTTTGTCCCCTGAATGCTGCCAAGTAGTTAAGTTATAATATATTCAGAGATTTGAAAGGCTGCAGTCTGAGTACTCTCTCTAGTTATAAAATCACTCTTCTGGGAATGAACTATCCAGTTAGTACAATTACTTATTGCCAGTTACAGCAGGTCCAACCTGGTTCAAAGGTAGTACACCTGCTGATGTGTAATATCATAGCCTATATGGTGAAACACTGGAACAGGTTGCCCAGAGAGGTAGTGGAGGCCCCATCCCTGGAAACATTCAAGGCCAGGATGGATGGGGCTCTGAGCAACCTGATCTAGTTAGCGGTGTCCCTGCTCCTGCAGGGAGGTTGGACTAGATGACCTCTAGGGGTCCCTTCCAACCCAAAACATTCTATGATTCTATGATTCTATATGGAAGGTCCTCTCTGAGGACAACTACAACCCCATTGAAGTAATTAAATTAAAAAATCCTTGAAGATCTGTACTGTACGTGGTGTTGCTAGAAGTGCTGAATTTCTTAAATTCTAATCTTTTATTTAAGCAACAAGTTAGTAGGCTTTTTTCTTCACTAATAGATTGTGGCAATGTGTAGGAGAAAGCCAGGTGACACTGAATTCTAAAATGTCTGACTTAGCAGAGCTGAAGGAAAAGCCAGCAAGAACATGTGCCATGCATGGTAATCTGGAATTGTGCACATAAGCAAATATTCTGGTACCATGGACATTTCAGATCTGAAATATATGTGCAGCCTTTAGATCAAAGGATCCCTAAGTGTTTTATTACGTTGATCTATCTAATAATATTGTGCAAACTCCAAAGTACCAGTATTTGGTAAACATGTACTTACCCACCTCTGATATGGAGCAATTGCAGGAATCAATCGTAGTTACTGTCTAACAGCGTGCAACAAACCAAGCTCAGATTTGTGGCAAGAGGAAAGGAAGCTTACTCATACGAAATGACAGGACAAAGTCTTGTAGCTGATGCCCTTGCCATAGTTTTATGCTTACATACTTTGATCTTTCCAAAGGAGGAGAAGAGGCTGAATGCCAGGGTAGAGGCAAGATCTCAAGTCATGCTCGGTTGTGGGGATCGCCCCGGGGGTTCTCACGGGGAGGTGCACAAGCACTGACCCAGCATGAGGAGGCCAGAAGCAACTGAGATCTCCTTGAAAGTATACCGAGCTGATGAAGAGCGACTGGGGGAGCGAACTGGGGAAACAAACCTTCAGTGGTGGGTGGGTTTTGGGGAAGGGGCGAAGGGGAGGGTGAAGGAGTGCGAGTATTTACAAGACAATGCCTCTTTGCCCCAGTTCTGTCCAGTGTTGCACAGGTGCAGGCAGCAGTGGGGACTTCAGCACTTCTGTCAGGTTTCTGCAAGTTTTGGCTGTGGAGGGCACACTCAGATGGCTGGCACTGAGTGTGAACAACAGTTGTTGTTCAGGCTGGGAAGCAGTATCAGCGGTATCAAAAGGAGCTGGTCCAGAAATGTCACTGCTGGGTTAACCACTATTGACTATAATAACAGGCAAGGTGGTGCAGCAAGTGGCTATATGCTTGTCGCAGCAGGTGATTGCAGAAGACCAGGTAGGGCAGCAGGCTCACTAAAGGACACAGCAGCTTGATCTTAAGAAGGCAGAGAAACGGCATGAAACTGGTAGTGGAAGAGAAGGAAAGCACCATCCCATGCTTCTGGAAATCTCACTGGCTCCTCATTCATAAGGCTTTGTGGCATTGCCATGCTTTTCTGGTATTTGAATTGTGAAAGCTTCAAATGATGTTATCCTGTGGTCAGTCAGTCAGAATACGGCAAATCAGCCACAATCACCTTCTTTTTTTCTCTGCCAGTGTGACAGAGAGGAATCACAATTTTTTCTATGCAAAAAAAGGAGTTAAGCTGTTAGAGCTAAGGCGATCTTTTTTCTAGGTGTGGTTGGGTTTTGGTTGGTTGCTTTTTCCTCCATACCAAGCTTTTTCAGGTCTGTATTATTTTAGATAGAACATGTTACTATTTTAATCTCTCATCAGCCCAAACCATTGACCTAATACGTCTTCTGAGATAAAATGCATTTTTTGATACAGGAAAATTTGTGTCAGTTTAAAAAAAAATAAATTGCCTGCTCACCACCCAAAGAGAGGCCTTAAGGAACAGGTCTCAGGTTCTGAATTGGCAAATGAGTGCTGATTCAGGTAATCCAGTTTTTGACAAGCTAGTCAGCATCCCACAATGTCACATTGAGGCCCAAAATATATTTAAAGCATCTGTTTGCTAAGAACATGCATGTGTCCACCCATTTGTTTACAGAACTATCCTGAATTCAAGGTCAAAACGTCGCTGTAGTTTAGCTAAGATTCTGAAAAGAAAGAAAATCCAATATGCTTTCCTTCTCAATTTCAGTATAATATGTGTTAATTTAAAAATTTTCCACTGCTGTGGAGAGCAAAATGTGAACCTGGCTAGAGGCAAGTGGTAAAGATAAAGACTCTGAACTGTTCTGACCCTGCAAAGAGAAAATCCCAAGCACACAAATCAACTCTACTAAGAGAAAAATAAATCAGGTCGTTAACATTCTCACAGCTATATCTGAGTCATGGCATTTTAATAACACCACTAAGAATGCTATTGCAAATTATCTAATTATTCAAGGAAGAAATTCCCCAGCCTAGGCTTTCTACCCAATCTCTTCTCACCATTGCTGGAGGATTTCTCTCAAAGAGGATGGCCTTACGCTGGCAGAACCCTTGTGGAAGTCTGTGGGAGTTTGCTTTCACTGTGAGCTGCAGGAAACAGTTGGTGAAAAACTAAGTCTGATGGTAAGCGCTGTCAGGCAAATGGCCAAGTCCAAGAAGGAATACAGGCACCTAAACTCTTACTGATCTCCGTGACAGGCTGTGGCTTACATTTCTTCAGGTGGCCAGTCCTGTGTCTTCTTTTGTCTCTTAGGATTAACATACCAAAGCTCTAAAGCTTGCTTATGTTCACAAAGAATAAAGAAGTAGTGTGTTTTCAAGAGCTGTGGGCAAACTGGGCAGCAGTGCAGAAAGGAGAGTCCTCGCGAGGATGGTTAAAAAGCCAGGGGCAATCTTAGATTACCCGACATGCAGATGGGTTGTGCTGAATGCACAGTCCTTTGGCCGTGCTGCATCAATGGATGGAGGACGACAATGAATGCTGGAGCATATGCAGTGATGCCACACAGCACGCTGACAGCAGCTGTGCCAGTGATGCAACAGGTATGCCCAAGAGGTGAACTAGCTGGTGCACTGCTGGTGGCTCCGACTGTCTTGTACAAGCATCCTAGGCACCCCAGGTTTCCTAAAGAAATCCAAGGCACAGAAGGAATCAAATACCAGGGAGAGTTGTACCCTCCAGTTACTTTGCATCCTTGCGGAAGTCCTCAGGGGCCACTAAACCAAGTACACATCCCTCACAATCCTTGTGGCAAGAAAATACAATCTGACTGAAAAAGCTTTCCTTTTACAGAGTTCCAGGAATGCACCAGATCTAAGCATGGGTGAAGTGGTCTACTGAATTGCAGCATATATGTCTTTGATACAGGAGCTGGCAAGCCAAGCTTCTGTCAGTATCCACACAAGCAGAGCTCCCCAAGAGCTGTGTAGCCTTTGCAGGCCATGGCTCTTCAAGATGGCACCACTGTCCTCTTAGAGTCACTGCAGCTTATTGCTGGGGACACATGTGCCATGCAAGTGAAATCCTTGTACAACACCTTCTTTCCTGTGCTGTGCTTCTCTACTCTATGTGGAAGGTCTTTCAGACCAACACTTAGGTACAGAAAAACATCGCACAATAAATTAATCTTTCCCTGGGCAGGCATGGAGCAAAGAGGGTCTGTTCCACCTCTCCTCCAGATATCTATAAGGTTAGTCTTGATGGCAATGCATCCCACCTTCCGTGATCCATAGTGGACTTTTTATTGCTTTGATACACAGTCTCCAGGGTTGGGCCAGCAACCAGCCCTCCCAGCTCACAGGAGCACAGCCCACAATAAAGTCAGCAATTTTGCCTCCCCTTTGACACAGACCTTCACTTCACTTGTGGCTCCTGTGAAACAACTTGGCTGTAAACCTATCTAGTCAGGTTGAACAGAAGTTTCGCTGAAGTAAGATTAGCAAATTCAAGCCTTGATTAGCATCTAACTTCCAGAAGTGGATGTGCTTTGAGAAGATACATAAATGTTTGTTTTCTTTGTGAGAAGGTACAATATTATTTAGTTCATTGTAACATGTCAGGATTTCTGTTAGAACAAGAAGCTTGAAGAGGAGTACATGCCTTTTTGAAAGAGGGAGACAAAACCCAGATATACAAAGGACTGTCACATATATACAGCTACTGGAAAAAAAAATAAAGAAAAATCCAAACCCTCCTGCACACACACAACAGAGATTATATAATTTTAAGTGCAGCACTCAGGTCTGGGGTGACCAGTTATATACCTTTTTTATGTCTTAGGGAAAATAAAAGTATTAGTAATTGCAGGCCTTGATCAATGGTCATTTAATGACAAAACTGTAGCAGAGTCCAAACCTCTTAATTCAAGCACATTTTAATCTCCAGTCCTGTTTAATTATCCAGTTGTGGCAACTGGGATGGAGAGTGATAGTCTGTGCATATCAAGTGACTTAAACTCCAGATTTTATTTGTAAACTACCAGTGAAGAGGATGGTAAGTAGGACTAGACCCTGACCTCTACTGAGCGGTATTGCATGCACTTAACCCAGATGAAGAGCATGCCCAGAAAGTTAAAAGGAGTTCACTAAAACTTCGGTGAAACTGGAGAGTCATCACACTTTGAAAGGCAGAAAGAGGAATATATGACAGCTTGCATTATGACCTAGAAATTCAGTCACTGCATTTTTATAACCATTCTGCACTAAACCCAGAAACATAGCCCTGCCCTGCTCCAGAAATTACAATGTCCAGTC